>NC_056727.1:1061653055-1061829796 GCF_019279795.1 Protopterus annectens | reverse complement strand
ACGCTGCGCCACCGTGGATCGCTATTTGCCCTCATTTGCATGGTGCAATACCGCACACAGTGTGTTTTGCATACCTACGCCGGGGGCGGGGACGGTCCGCGCACGCCGGTAGTGCACGTGGATTTCATTCATACCTGAATCGCTAAGCAGCCATATTTGGCGTTATAACGCCGACGCTATGCTGGCGCCTGGCGCAAGGTTCATGAATCCCGGGGTATATCTATATATATATATATATATATATATATATGTTTATATATATATATATATATATATATATATATATATATATATATATATATGTTTTTATATATATATGTATATACATACACACACAAACATGTTTACCATATGTCCAGAACATGGAGTGGAGTCCTACCTCAGCACCAATAGTCTAAACCTCTTAGTGCAAGGGGATGTCATATATGTTTAGCAGCTATATATGTAGACTGTTGCTACTGTAACAGGGTTTGTCTTAACAGACATGTTGTGTGTGGGAGGTCACATCTGCTATTGACATGTACGCCATCAGCTACTGACAGACATCCTAAGGACATCATAGATTCATAGGTTGTTACTAGGCTATCGGCCCTAGGGTCTATACAAGCCTAGCCATAACAATTCCCTGGCTATTTCTTCCCACACTATTTACTTCCCTGGACCCCTGTCTAGCATGGTGACTGATGTGATCCCCAGGGTGAATTTCCTTTCTCCCATCCAATCATCAAGGTTCCTTTTGAAGAGGGCCAAAGAAGGACTCTGCTTGACATGTATGGGCAGTCTATTCCAGAGTCTGGGGAATCTCTGGGTCAGGAACATATCCCTCCAGCATGTTTTGTTTATTGTGATGACAAGGTTTAGATCCCTGGAGCATGTGGCTCTGAGGGATTGGGATTTCTTTAAGTGTAGCATGTCCAACAGCTCTGGGTTTGACATGGCCTTGTATGTTAAGCTGAGATCGCCTCTGAGTAGACGATATGTGACAGATTATAGCTGGAGTTTTTTAAGGCGGTCAGCATAAGGTATCTGCTTTAGGCATGTGATTCTTTCAGTGAGTTATTTATGTGGCCTTTCCAGTTGTTGCAGATGTCTTCAGAGGTACATACTGAATGGGCATTGTATTCTATAATGGGTCTAATGAGCAATGAGTACAGTGGGACAATGACTTCCTTTTTTCTGGATGAAAAACCTTTAGTGATGAGGTGTGCCACATAGAAGGATTTCCTGACTGTTGTGGTGATGTGGTTATCGAAGGTGAGACCACTGTCCACCTGTGTCCCTAAGTCTCTTATTACACTTTCAGTGTTTAATGTACTGCCACCTATGTGGTAATTCATGGGTACATGCTTTTTCTCAAAGGGGATAACTATACATTTCTTGGCACTGAGCTTGAGCCCATGGCTCTGGCACCAATCATCTGTTTCTGTAAGGCCCTTTTGTAGAATATCCACATCATTTGGGGATTCAATAATGGCTCCCAGTTTGCAGTCAGCTATGAACTTTGTTAGCCAGAGTCCCTTAGTGTTGGCCTGTACATCAGAGAAGTAGATGCCAAACAAGAGCAGTCCCAGGACTGAACCCTAAGATACTCCACTTGTCACTTGTCTGGAGCTGGATTTGGAGTCGGCTACTTTTACAGTGTGGGTTCTCTCAGTAAGCCAGTTGACAACCCATCAAGTGACGCAGGGATTAATGCACAGCTTAGTACGTATATCTATGATTACAGAGTGGGGGATGGTGTCAAAGGCCTTGGTGATGTCCATACAGGCTGTGTGGACCACCTTACCCTCATCCATGGCTCTGGAGACTGATTTGAAGAAGTCAATCAGGTTGAGGAGACAGGATCGGCCCTTCACGAACCCAAACTGGGAGGAGTCCAGTGTTTGAAGATTGCCAATGAAGTTCCATGATAATACGTTCCATGGCCTTGCAGATCAGGCTCATCAGACTGATGGGGTGGTAGTTCCCGGGATCCAAATTGGATCCCCCCTTGTGGCGAGGGATAGCTGTAGCTGTGTGCCACTCAGTGGACATGAAGCCTGAGTTGAGGCTATGATTAAACATGACACTTAGGTGAGGTGCCAGTTCATTTTGTAGTTCATATAATACGCAGCTTGGGATGTCATCTGGTCCCATGGATGCTGTATTCTTAGCTTTGGAGAGTGGGTTTTTTTACCTGTGTGGCCATTATTACCGGAATTTGGCAATCTTCTGGTATTGAGATGGGCTGTTTAGGGGCTGAGAGGGGGTGAAGTTGGCACTGAATCGATCTGTCAGGATATTGGCAATATCCTTGGGATCAGTATATTTAATGCCATTCTGTTGTAGCTCACAGCAGATCTGAGCATTGCCATTTAGATTCTTGACATAGTTATAGAATGCATTGTGGTTGTCTTTTGAATCTGGCAATTTTATTTTCATAACTAGCTTTGGAGGATTTTATGAGGGATCTCAGCTTCTTACTGAGGCTGGTAAGGGAGCTTTTTGCATCATGGAATTTTCCTCTTTTCTGCAACAGTTTCTTCCTTTTGTTGTAAAGTTTGTTTGTGGCAAGGGACCACCAGATTGGCTTCCTTTTTTTGGAGAAGAGCATCTTGGTTCTGTTTGGGATGGCACGATTCATGCATGAGTGGATGTACTTGTACAGTGCCACTGATAGCACAGTAAGGATCCTGTGGACTACAGCAGAGATAGGATCAATATATGCGGACAGTCTGGCACATTCTGGTCATTCCAGAGGTATACACAGACCCCCTAGTGGGAGACATGTGGACCAAGCTTGAGAATGTGGATGTTAACAGCCATGTACACAGGTATATCACATAAATACTGGACTACATATGCCCACAAATTTAAGCATTCACACACTACTGTCTGTCCTGACATATAATAACTGGTGGTGCAGAGATCACATGGCCACATACTACCCACTAGTAAGTGACACACATCTGTACAGCATCCCACAGCTTGGTCAGGTATACACAACAGTTATGGTGGCCCAGCAGCAATACATCTTGCAAATATCTGGACATAGTATCACACTGGGTGATTACACTAAGCTGCTAGGCATGTAACAAAGCAGTGTGCAAACTACAGGCAGACTCCTAAAACACTAGCCTACATTTCATATGGGGAATACACATGTACCTGCAAATATAGCAGGCTCTATAGGCATGTCACAGCAAAGAGTAATAGACACCTGTGTGAAAGTGCATACCCACAACCATTGTGAATACAGCCACAGTCACATACGGTACGCCAGCTTAATATTACACTATATGGACTCTCTGATCAACATTTCCATGGTGGTGCAGTGGTAGCATTGTTGCCTCACAGCAAGAGGTTCTCCCGTTCGATTCTTGGCTGGAGTGCGGGGAGTGCCTTCTGTGTGGAGTCTGCATGTCCTCCCCACGGTTGGGTGGGCATTCGAAAGACATGCGTAAATGGGCATGCCTTCGTTGAAGGTTGAATGTTGAGCTGGCACCTCAGCGTTTGTGAAAATCTACTGCCAATCATTAGTGGACTGGAGTTCCACTGTGGTGACCCCTAAGTGGGAAAAGCCGAAAGACAACAACATGGACTCTCTGATTAACACCATTCTCATATGTGCCACTCACACACTAACCCTACATATACTGGGTCACGAGACAGTGTGGTCCAATGCCGGTCTGTGGTATGGGACACGTGTGTGTTTGGCCCTACAAACATGTGAACCGATTGGTACCATACACTGGAACAGCATGTAACATCAGATAGAACAAGACCAAGAACAATGCCATTTACCACAGTCTGTACACAGGTCAAGGTATGTATTCGCAATACACATACTGTCACCAATCACCATAAGTACACAGACCCCACTACTGTACACACAACCATAGAATGCCTAGGTTATGTCCTCAGAAATAACCCCTACTATACATAACATGTCTAGCAGTCTGATATCTGACTGGATTGTTATCCGGTATGATGTCAGCACATAATGTTGTACAGAACATATGCACCTCTAACTGCATGACATATGTACAAATTTTGACAGACTTGTGGCTGGAGCCACAAACACTGGGTCAATATTGGCATGGTGCTATGATACCCTCATACATTTACTGTTGTAACAGGGTTTGTTGTGACATATGTCCTATGAGGCACATGAAGTCAGTAACTCTCATGGCTGTCACCATGTACTGACTGCAATCCTCAGACTATGCTTCTGCACTTCTAAGATAGGTGAACTGTGAGTAACACAAGACACATAAGACTCCAAACACAGGCCAGTCTGCAGATAACCCTACAGGTGGGTGTTTCCTCAAACACATAACACTGTCATGACAGGTATTAAATCATGTAGACCAGTCATATCCACACAATCTCTGTTAAACAAACATTACTCCAAAGGTGGAAGAGCAACACTTACATTCTGTAGTCATGTCAGGAACATCCCACTCCTGTTTGTTGGCCTATCTCCACAGTGTATGTTGTTAGAGGTATATCCCACTACCATCTGTGCTGCTATTTGCCAAACACCGATATGAAGTCCTGCTCACAGTGAATGAAAAGGGTCAACACCCACATGATGTTCCTAGTTATAAGAGTGTGTTTCCATGCAATTGGCTATGGGAATGTTACCACAGCTGTCCCACATGCAGTCAGCTAGTGGGGGACTGCAATTCATGCATATGCCATCAGCTGATCGTGAGAATCCCTTACAAACACAAGCTGCTGCCTAAGCAATGCAGGTGTACTTCTCCACATCCACCAGAGAGGGAGTGAGAGAGACAGACAGAGACAAAGTAAGACAGGGAGGGGGTGGGAGAGTAAAACCTAAGCATGTTTGTGTCACACACTTAACAGTATGGGGTTATTGCATGCACCACAGAGCTTATATGTTGGGGACCTCTCCAAAGGTGTATTTCATGGTGAGTGACATCCACAACAGTGATAAAGGAGGGATAAGGTAGGTGTAGTACACATGCCTGTCCACATGAACAGGTGTCAAGGTTGACACACCACACTATCTCAGGGACTCACACACATTATCACAGTTGGCAGGGTCAGGCTTAGACTTCCTAACTAGCTAGTTTGCCACATTACAGTAAAACACAGGTATCACATGCACCACAGGGTTTTATCAAGATGATATATAGGCAAAGGGTATGCCAGGGTGTCTGACATCAGAAGGCATGCTTTTGTAGGCCAATGGGAGGTGTAGTGAGTGTGAATGATGTCCAAATCATTATACTCCACACACACACACACACACACACACACACACACACACACACACACACACACACACACACACACACACACACACACAGGTTGCCATTACTGACATGCATGACTGTGCCAGAAGGCTGTACAAGGCTAGGTAAATGGTATACCTTGGCATCAGGCCACATGACAATGGTCTGCTGTCTGGCTCAGGGGTGTAGTTTCTGGATTGGCCCACACAGCTGGGTATTGTATTCACCACCCATTCATTTGGATTACTATAGTGAGTGGCTAGGGCTGTGCAATGCTTTCCATGTATGTGTTCTATGCACACGTCCCACATGCATGTTCTGTGACATGTGGAAGTGTACCTGGGGTGTCTGGGGCATGTTGTGTACACAGATTGTTATCATCAGAAGTGCCATTCCTGGCCTCGTGGTGAGAACTGGCAATGG
The DNA here is from genome assembly GCF_019279795.1 of Protopterus annectens. Lineage (NCBI taxonomy): Eukaryota > Metazoa > Chordata > Ceratodontiformes > Protopteridae > Protopterus > Protopterus annectens. The sequence continues at coordinate 1,061,824,130 of NC_056727.1, read as the reverse complement.
ACACCAGGTTGAACCTGCACCTACAATGATAGCATGATACAGGTATTCCCAGGTGTCAGTGGCATCTGTCCATACAGGGCATGTGTATAAGGCATGGTATGTCCTTTGCGGATTACATTTACTGGCACTACAGTTGTTTCAGGCGTCCAGTGGGAAACATAGTGAAGGAGCACTATATGCAATTATGTGCCTATTGTAGGGATGGGACAGGGTGCCATGCCCTCTGTAATCCACTGCAATCACACCATGGTTATTATCTGTGGGCAATATGTAGGGAACTAGCAACATAGTGGTGGTTGCCTAGCCAAGTGTGTTTGTGTATGAGACATGGATTGAGAGTGTTTACTGGGTAATACAAGGGTTGCCTAAATTGTTCACCAGGCCTTGATGTCACATGTAGGGATATGGATTGTCTACCCCAGCCTCTGTGCTGTTTGTCATCTGTTATTCTTGTAAGGTGTACATTGTGACATATAATAGGCCCACCATATAAGAAATTTGCAAAACCCACAATGAGTCCATTTGTTACACGCTCATAGCCACCTCCACACAGTATATGAATGACAAACACACGCACACAAAGTCTCACAGTTGTCATGTCTGGGATTGGAATTACGGCATAACTAGTACATCAGTACTACAGCATTATACAGTTATAGCACACACCACAGAGATTACTGAGTTACTCTTTCCCCAAAGGTGTATTTCAAAGTGAATGACATCAGCAGGCTTGCCAAAAAAGGGCAATAGAGAATGTAGTGACTGTGAATAGCCTCAAAAGCATTGCTCCCTACAAAGACAAACAAACACACTTGCCATGTCTGGGAATAGAACCCCTATCTAACTAGTATATCACACTACTGCATTACACAGTTCTAGGACACACCACTGAGATTGCTGGGCTGCTTTTTTCCCAAAGGTGTATTTCAAAGTGAATGACATCAGCAATCTTGTCAAGGTTGGGCAATGGAAAATGTAGTTCATAGGTTCATAGGGTCATACGTTGATACTAGGCTATCAGCCCTAGGGTCTAGACATGCCAATTACCTGGCTATGACTTCCCACAATATTTACTTCCCTGCACCCCTGTCTAGCAGGGCAGCTGACATGATCCCCAGGGTAAATTTCCTATCTCCCATCCAATCATCCAGGTTCCTTTTGAAGAGGGCCAAAGAGGCACTCTGCTTGACATGTATGGGCAGTCTATTCCAGAGTCTGGGGAGTCTCTGGGTCAGGAACACATCCCTCCAGCATGTATTGTTCATTGTGATGACAGGATTTGGATCCTGGGAGCATGTGGCTGTGAGGGTTTGGAATTCTTTAAGTGTAGCATGTTCAACAACTGTGGGTTTGACATGACATGGTATGTTAAGCAGAGATTGCCTCTGAGAACACAATACGTGACAGAGTATAGCTGGATAATTTTCAGATTGTCAGCATAGGGCATCTGGTTTAGGTCGTGGTCATTTCATGAGGTATGTCTGCAACCTCTCTACTTGTTGTCGATGGCTTGTGAGGTACATACGTAATGGGCCATTGTAGTCTGTACTGGGTGTACTGAAAGATGACTACAGTGGGACAATGGCCTCCTTTTCCTGGATGTAAAGCCCTTAGTGGGAGGTGTGCCACATAGGTGGGTTTCCTGACTGTTGTGGTGATGTGGTTATCAAATGTGAGACCACTGTCCACCTGTGTCCCTAAGTCTGTTATCACACTTTAGTTATTTAGTGTACTGCCACCTATGTGCTACTTCAAAGGTGCATGTCCCTTCCCAATGGGGATAACTATATATTTCTTGGCATTGATCTTGAGGCCACGGCTCAGGCACCAAGCATGTCTTTCTGTAAAGCTCTTCCGTAGAACATCCACATCATGTGGGGATTCAATATTGTACCCCAGTGTGCAGTCATCTGCAACCTTTCTTTGCCGGTGTCCCTTACTGTTGGACAGTACTTCAGAACAGTAGATTCCAAACAAGGGCAGTGCCATGACTGAAACCTAAGGTACTCCAACTGTTACTTTTCTGGGGCTTGGGTTGGTGTCACCTACATTTACAGTGTGGGTTCTGTCAGTACAGCAGTTGGCAGCCCATTGGGTGACATAGGGATTAATGGCCAGCTTGATACATTTATCTATGATTCCAGACTGGGGGATGGTGTTGAAGGCATTGGCAAGGTCCAGATAGGCTGTGTGAACCACCTTACCCTCGTCCACATCTCTGGAGATGGATTCACAGTTGTCATTCAGGTTGAGGTGACATGATCGGCCCTTCACACACCCAACCTGGTTGGGGTCCAGTGGTTGCAGGTTGCCAATGCCTTTGTTTAAATTTCCTTAATAATACATTCCATGGCCTTGCAGATCAGGCACGTCATACTGCTGGGGCTGTAGTTCCCTGGATCCGAGGTGGATCTCCCCTTGTGGACTGGGATAACTGTAGCTGTGAGCCACACAGTTGGCATGAAGCCTGAGGTGTGGCTATGATTAGACATGGCACGTAGCTGAGGTGCCAGTTCAGTTTGTAGCTCATGTAGTACACAGCCTAGGATGTTGACTGGTCCCATAGCTGCTGTTGTCATAGCTCTGGAGAGTGTGTTGTTTACCTATGTGGCTGATATTACCAGAATATGCAATCTATCCATGTTGAGATGGGCCCTTTGGGGGTTGGGAGGGGGGTGCAGTTGGCACTGAATCGATCTGCCAGGACATTGGTAATATTCCTGGGAGCAGTATATTTAATACCACCCTGTTGTAGCTCACAGCAGTTCTGAGCATTGCCATTTAGATTCCTCACATAGCTATGGAATGGCTTGCAGTTGTCTTTGGCATCTTTGGCTATATTATGTTCATAACTAGCTTTGGTGGATGTTATGAGGGATCTCTGCCTCTTACTGTAGCTGGTAAGGGAGTATTTTGCATCCTGGAAATTCTCCCGTTCCTGGAACAGTTTCCTCCTTTTGTTGTACAGTATGTTTATGGCAGGGGGCAACCACATTGGCTTCCTTTTCTTGGTGGGGAGAGTATTGGTTCTATATTGGATGGCATGATTCATGCATGAGTGGATGTGCTCTTACAGTGCCTTCATGTATGATTCAACAGTCATCCTTTCAGTTCCCATCTGCATGGGTGTCATGACGTTAGTCACATCTGACATGTGTAGCATGACATTGGCTTTGGAGATGTGTTTTACTGAGGTTTCCTTACTGGGGTGTGGGGGAGGGATGTTAATGTTAAGGGTGATTAGCTTGTGGGCAGACCTGACCACCGATGGGGTGACCATAGGTGTGGAGCATTGATTTACCATGTTGGTAATGACCAAGTCTAGGATATTTGAGTCCCTTGTGGGACTATGGGTTACTTGATCCAAGGCATTGTGAATTATGACTTCCAAGAACCGTTGGGCACACGTGTTGTCACACGAGTAGTTTTCCGAGTTAATGGCAGGGTAGTGTAAGTCACCCAGTATTAGGGTGTTTGCTTGTATCATGTTTCACAGTATGTTTCAAAAGCTGTAGTGGGTATCATGGGGCATGGTGGGGGATCTGTAGCAAGTAGCAAGCTATACAATTTGGAATGCAGTCTAACCTACTGTTAGTTGCACCGGGGTATTTCAGACACATTCTGTTGGGTAAGTGGCCTAGTGGTGAGAATATCCTTGGTGAATATGGACACTCCTCTAACTTTATTGTTTTGGTCCTGGTTTGGTAGCCAACAGGTGTGGTGAGAACTGTACCTGATATTGCAGGGGCGCTTTCTGGAGGTTTGGATCAGGTCTCTTACTGCACAGTTAGCAATGTCCTCCATTTTTAGGTGTGTGTAGTGACTGTGAATGGCCAAAAGAACAATGATCCCTACACGCACAGAGTTTCACAGTTACCATGTCTAGGAATAGAACTCCTAATTAACTAGCATATCATACAACAGCATTATTCAGTTATAGGATGCACCATGCATATTACTAGACAACTCTTGTCCCAAAAGTGTATTTCAAAGTGAATGACATCAGCAGGCTTACCAAAGAAGGGCAATGGAGATAGCAGTGACTGTGAATGGCTTCAAAAGCATGGTTCCCTACACAGACAAACACACAAACATCTACACTTGCCATGTCTGGGAATAGAACTGCTACCTAAGCAGTTTATCACACCACAGAGATTACTTGGTTACTCCTTCCCCAAAGGTGTATTTCAAAGTGAATGACATCAGTAGGCTTGCCAAAGAAGGGCAATGGAGGTTGTAGTGACTGTGAATGGCCTCAAAAGCATTGCTCCCTACACAGGGAGACTCACACAGTTGCCATGTTTGGGAATAGAACTCCTACCTAACTAGTACATCACACTACAGCATTACACAATTATAAGACACACCATGGAGATTACTGGGCTGCTTATTCACCAAAGGTGTAGTTCAAGGTGAAGACATCAGCAGGCTTGCCATAGTAGGGCAATGGGGAGTGCAGTGTGTGTGCATGGGCCATAACCCATTCATCTAGATGCAGACACACAACACTCAGTCACACACAGGTTTATATTCCACAGGTACATGTATACAACTGCTAGATAACTACTGAATTGTACAGTCATGTTACACAGTTATCACAAGCACCACAGACACTATAGTGCTGAGGGATACCAGAGGCAAATGTCTACGGTGATTGACATTTGCACTTCATGTGGTTTTAGCCAACTGGATGTGTGCTGGGTGGGACAGGCCTCGTGATGAGACGCTCTTTGTCACTGTCACTCTCTTCCACACATCTATGTATGTGTATTTTTTGCCTATCATAGTGTATTGTCCTTGGATATATGTGTGTATTCCTATCCAATGTGTGTGCAAAGCATGGCTGGTGGGTACTGAGGAGTGTATGGACTAACATCTGCAACTGTCAGATATGTATGGTCCACTGTTGTTGCCAGACATTGGCTTTATAAGTGTGTGAGCATGCCCAGTATGACTTTTCAGTATTTTGTTGTCTGACATGGCCTTCATTTCTCTAAGTGTGGAAGCATGCCCAGTATGACCTTCTGTACTGAATGTGTGAATCCATTCCACATAGATTGTACTCCAGTGCAGACGGTTGTGTTCTCCACCTACAGCTAGCAAACTGTTTCTGCAGGATATCTGTAGATCGGTTGACAATATGGGGTCAAAATGGGCAAAGGATAGTGGGTTACTGTAGGTAATTGTGTCTGTGATGCTTTTGCTACATGGTCCTGGTGTTAGCAGAGATATTCAGATATATGTATTGTTTTACACTGTGATGTTTTATGTCATCAAGTACTGTCAGGTATACATATTTGCTTGCAGTGATGGCCTGGGGAACACAGGGTGAATACAGCTGTGTCCAGTCTTGTGGTTAGCAGCCTACACATTCTTGCACAATTATGCCATTATGAAGGGGAAGCTGCAGACACTTGCTGCTGGGTCTGTGTAAATTGTTCAGCACCTTGGTATAGTGGTTGCAGAAATCCCATGCTTGTACATCCATCGACGTGACAGTATGGCCATATCCTGTTGTGGCCATACCTTACTGCTGTACAGATTCACACAGGTTAGCCAGAGGCAGGGGTCATAATTGTGGACATTACCCCTTCACTTTGTGGTTTACAAGCAGGTTTGTAGCCACCCATTCTTGTGTTTGCAGCCAGGGATAGTATGTGCATATGGCGGAGTTTTGGACTTCACACACTCCATGCCACCTATGCTCCCACACCTGCTCTTTTATTCCATCCTCTTCCATACATTATGCAAACATTATCTGATATTTTCCCTATAGTTATCACCTCATCCCAGCAGTAATTTGGTGTTGGTCCACAGTTCATGCAGTAGGACATGGTGGACATGGTACTGTGATTTATCCATATGGCCTTTCATTTGGGTTTTATGAACTGTGTTATGTTGTTATTTGGGAGTCCAAGACATAACATACATTGACAGTATGGGTGAGACACAGACCTTTGGCAGAGGACTGTAGGTCATTTGGTAGTGATGCAGGCCAGCTATAGCAGGCCATTGCATTCTGTCACTCCTACAGTCCCAGACTGCAATACACTATATTCCCCTGGGGTGGCAGGGTAGGTGTGCAAGGTGTTCATGTCAATACTTTCTTATTGATCCAGTGGTGTGGATGCTGGCAGAGTGCTGCTTACAGCTAGGGACACACCTGCATGGGACACCTGTTCTGCATGCTGCATTATTTTGCTATTGCCATACAGAGATGGGGGTCATATTTTACTCATTCCCAAAAGCAGGGATAAGACCGGAGAGATAACTGTGGGTGGTGGTGGTGGGGTGAGCTGGGTGCATGTGTGCTATGGACACTACTTGCATCTGACTCACATATGTGTATGGGGCATTCCACTTATTCTGGCTTGTGCAGGGACATCAGCTGTTTCTCAATACTTCATTCCTATGACCTTTGTTGTCTGCCAGTGTTTGGCCAGATGACATCGGCATTCCCTACTACAAGCCCAAATAATGTGCTGCTAACCTGTGTGTACAATTCCAAGGGTGTGTCCATTTGACAGTTACATATTATGCACTGTCTGTCTGGGGTACTTCCCCCTGTGTACTGCTTGTATGTCTGGGTCCACATTCATGCCATGTCCATCTTTCAGATGGAGACACATATTACTTCCAAACATTTACTATGGCTTACTGCTGGAATGTGTTTTTCTGGGAAGCATTGTGTTTGGCACTGCAGTTGTGAGAACTTGGCCCTGTCATCGGCAGTACTGGGCAATGGCCACCAGGACAAACCTCACCATGCATAAACACTGACCACTCTCACACAATATACAACACACACCAACCTAACACGCACAGCCCTGCATACTGTACGCATGCTACAATCTATCCTGTTATCTTAACCGGCTCAGGTAATCTGTGCTCCACTGTTATTATACCTACACATACATGTTACTACATTTCTACATAGGATTGGGGGGAACACCTGATTGTTACTACATTTTTACATAGGATTTTGGAGGGGCACACTTGACTGTTACTACATTTCTTCATAGGATTGGGGGGCACACCTGACTCTTACTACTTTCTACATAGGATTGGGGGCACACCTAACTGTTACTACATTTCTACATAGGATTGGGGTGGCACCTGAGAGTTACTACATTTCTACATAGGATTGGGGGGGGCACCTGACTGTTACTACATTTATACATAGGACTGGGGGTGCACAACTGACTGTTACTACATTTCTACATAGGATTGGGGGGCACACCTGACACTTGCACACATTTGCTATGACTGCACTGGCATTTCAGGTGCTCCATTTCATTCTGTATTCTAACCTATCATGCTGACTAGAGGCATATCAGTGTACTACAGGTCTTAGGTTTGATTGACCTACATTTAAGTTTCTGACATCTTACCCTTCAGAACTAACATCCCACTGCCTGACCTGTTGTAGTCTGTGTAGGTATGGGGGGGATGTTCTCCATAGCCATCAATCAAAGGCCTTAGCACGGCCTTTGTTTGTGTTTGTCTACACCTATCCTGGTGGCTGAGACTGTTGTTGGGTATGTGAGCCTCCCTGACTGGCATGTGTGTGTCCTATGGACACACATGTGGCCCGGCACATTTCCTGCAGTGAGTTTTGTCACCTTGTCTAGTACTGGCTACTATGGTCACACCAGAATGTGTTACAGATCTCATGCTACCACTATAGGTGTCTACTATCTGCTGGCAACCCATTCAGCCACCTGATTCCCTTGCATGCTTACATCCATACCATAGATACAAGTAACAACACATACTACTCATTCGGCAATTGGTAGGAAGAGTGACTTACCATGTGGCTGTGCTAGTATTGAGGATGGTGCTGGAGGGCTGACTATGTCGTATACACATAGTACACTCCCTATACATGGTTAAGCACAGGTAGTGTCATGTTTGGCATCCCTTTTACTATAAGTGTGAATCAAAGAGAGGTGTCATTCTCTGGCTCCCTACTGTGTCAGTGTATGTGCTATGCATTGCCTCTTTGCCAAGGCCTGAGCATACTGGGCATGCCTCCTTCTGCCTACTGTGGCAGGCTCAGGTTGTTCCTCCTCCGAGTCACTCTGTGCCTGTGCAGGCCTTGGCAATGGTGTGGGGCTGTGTGGCCCTACCCCATTCTGTTCCTGCTGCAGCTGTTTCTGCAGGATCATGTTGTGTAGCATGGCACAAACAATGACAATTTGGGTACATGTAGCTGGTAGGTACTGCAAGTCTCCACTGGATGTGTCCAGGCACCGGATCCCTGACTTGAGCATCCCAAACACATGTTCTATTATGATTCTGGTCTGTGCGTGTGCCTCATTATGGAGTTCTTGTTCAGGTGTGTGTGCATTTTTGATGGGTGTCATCAGCCACAGCTCCAGTGCGTAACCAGCATCCCCCACTAGGTGACCATAAGGGATGTCCCCATTGGCAAATTTCTGGTATAGCTGCATCAGATGCCAGATGTGGGAGTCGTGATAGCTTCCAGGGCAGCCAGCACACACATTCATTTTAATGCCCTGGGCATCGCACATGACCTGGCAGTTGATGGAGGGGATGCTCTTGTGGATGATGTAGACCTTACCCCACTCACTGGATGGTGCTTTGATGTGTATGTGCGTGCAGTCTATAACATCCACTACCTCAGGGTATTCTGCTATTTGGTAGAAGAGATGCATATTGCTGGCCAGCACCTCACAGGTGTTGTGGAAATATACATACTCACCGGCATGTGCTGACATGGCATCCAGGAAATGGTGGAGTACCCTCAATGCTGATGCCTGTGAGATCCCCATGATATCCCCAGCTGGCCTTTGGAAGGTAACTGTGGCTAGTATTCTTAGACCTACACATACCTTGGTATCCATTGGGATGGGTTCCCCTCTGTTGGTTCTGTATGTGAGGTGTGGCCAGCACAGCTCAACAATTTGTTGTAGGAGGTCCCTGTCCACCCTATAGCACTCCACTATCTCCAGTTCATGTATCCCTTGGTATATTACCCTGGGTCTGTACACTCTTCGCCTTCTCCTCACTGTGGGTTGGTCAACAGCATTCTCATCCTCACCAACCTCATCCTCTTCCACATGTTGATTTATGATAGCTGCTGCAGCCCCTATCATTTGGTGCGTTTATTTAGTAAAATTTCTTCACTTGTGTACACCAGTGGTGTAGAGTATGTGGGAAAAACCAGAGCGAAAGGTGCTTGCATACTTTATAGTGGTGTGTTGGGCTGGGCTGGTCTTCTGCCTGTGTAATTGGCTGATTCTGATACATTTTACCTGCCAGCTATGCTAGTTCTCCTTAATTACCTTCTTACTGCTGTGTTCCCTTCCCATTGCCTTCAGCACACTGTGCAAGCACAGTGCTCAGATGTGCATAGAGCTGCTATTTCCTGGTTTACATTTTTTTCCTTTAAAGCCCAGTGCATGGCACACGCACCCACTTAGGCAATGTAAAGAGTTCTAGGCAGCCTCAGACACACCCCCTTGCTTAGCTCTGCTAAGCTCAGGGCAAACCCGAGCCACAGGGCTCCAATAAGCTTACAGTATGCCTGACACACCCCTCTATGATGTCAGATAGCTCTTAGGCTTGCACCATGGTCTTCCTGCACCAACATGGTTGGGTGCAGGCTAGCCATGCGGGAGAATCTAGGATTCAGTATCATTCCCCTCATTAGTATATGATTGCCTGCTAATGCCTAGTTACAAGTTCCACACTGAGCCTTCCCCCTTAGCAACCACTATTCACTGGCCATGTTGTCTTCTGCCTGCCATTGAGTATAATGGCAAAATAGTGAATTTGGATACAATCCTTATTTCAGGTATTTTTTAAAATTTTGGCCCAATCCCATTTGCGCGCCACTGACTTACACTTAAACAGCCGAAATTGGCTAATAAAAAAAAAATAGAAGGTTTTTTTTTTTTTTTGCAACTGTTTTCTATGCCACTGGCCATATATTTGGCCAATGGCATGCTTTCAACATAATATACACCCTTTATTTGGAGCTGTCATGACTCTGTTTTGTAGTTTGCAGAAATGTGCTCGGTTACTAACCAAGTACATTTCTGCAGACTACATTAGTCCTGCACGGCCAGCTGCCAGCTTCCTGGATCACAAATTCACCTCATTTGCATGGTTTTCACAGACAAATGGGGTAATTTGCATACAAGAGCTGTGTCCATGCAGGACTAGTGCAGGAGCACTCGCGTACTTCCCGGGAACTTATTCCTGGATTGCATGGTGGCCATATTGCCTCCAGCAGCTCCTGCACTATTCCTGCACATCATGCAGAGCTTGCTGAATCTGGGGGAAAATCTTTATATTAATATTTGATTAAAAAAAAAAAAAAAAACAGTTGAAGAGCAGTAACCTGGTGCAACAAATCTAGCATGCTTTTCCATGCAATTCACTAAGTGTAACCATCTTACATAGGCACAGACTGCTTAACTGGGTGATAACCACTTACTATTAGTCCCAAAATAATATTTTCACAAGCAAAGCACTATTTATCTTTGATAACAATCTAGTTTTATCCACAGTGCACCAGAAAACAGATATATACCACTTGCAATAAACTATTCATTCAGATTTATTCTATTAATGCCTGCTCGTCTATTAGTAATTGTTATACAGTTAAGCACATTTAAAGAGTGATACTAGTCTAAAATAAGCCAGCTGGAAGAACTGGGCCTCATGAGTGTAATATTTCATTTTATTTACAGTGGCAAAACCCTCTGTAACTCACAGTGCTGGAACTGTGACCCAACTCTCCCCTACATAATTAAAACATCAAATGACATCATAGATGGCTATTTTGATCGAAAAAAATATATATATTTTTAAATCTGACATTAGAGTTAGAATGCAAGTCTGTGCAGTGCTGCATTTGCAATATTTTATCTATTGCATTTTTTTTTAAGATTCTGGATTTTTCAAAGTAGGATTTAGCGATGCAGCACTCTGGAGACCATGTATGCCTCAAGTTAGTCACCCTATTATTTGTTGTCTGTTAAGAGAGGTAATCTCAGTCTACTCAGTTTCCCATACAGCTAGCTGCCTATGTCCATTAAACTATTTTCAAGTCAGTCATTATTCAGTATGGTTAAAATGTAGTTTACTCAAAATGTCTATGACTATTAACATATGAAGGTAAGGAAGACTGCAAAGCACTTCCTTGAAATGCAGTAAAGGAATATTTAAAGATATCAGGCAGGATTCACGAAGGCTTGCACGGAGTGTAAGAGACGTGCAACACTCCATGCAAGCCTCGCGCTCCAGGAACAGCCCTAAACTCCATGTAAGAGACCAGCTAAAATGTCTCTTACATGGACTGGGCGTGGACATGCTAAATACCTCACTTGCAGCCGAAAGGTATGCAAATGAGATATATTAGCGATCCACGAAACAGAAACCAGTCTGTGTAAGAGACGTTTTAGCTGCAGAAATGTACTCAGTTGACAACTGAGTACGTTTCTGCAAATTCCACAACAGAGCCATGTTAGCTCCAAAAAAGGGTGCATATGACTCAGGCAGCATGCCAATGGCCAAATATGTGGCCATTGGCAAGATAACCCGATACAAAAATATTAAAAATATAATTTTTTTTTCGCCGATGTTTAAACCCAGCGCAGACCTGCGCAAATGGGCTGCGCTGTATAAAACCATAAAAAAGAAGGTTATAAACCCACAAATGTGGGTTTCATGCAATACATGAAATGACAATGCAGGGACCAGCAGACCAAAAACAACATGGCCACCGCGTAGTGGTTGCTAAGGGGGGAAGCTGTGTCTAAGACATGTAACTAAGCATTAGTAGGCAATCTCATGCAAATGAGGGTTAGAATACTGAATCTCACAGTCACATAGCAAATGAGCACAGTCTGAGTAGTGTAAGAGATACATAAGGGGGAGGAATAGAGTAGGAGATAGGTGACATCACAGGGGGGAATGGTAGAAAGAAATGCAGTTCATTGGAGGTCAGTGTAACATGACAGATGACAGACACTGATCATGGAAAGAGGTGTGCCACTAGATAAGTCATGGAAAGTCAAGAAATGGAAGGTGTACACTGTTACTTACACCAAAGTTTCTTGCTGGGCATGCATGCGCACGTGGGTGCACCATGAAGCACGAGTAGGGCAGTGTGCGCATGTGTAAGGCAGACTGAGCATGTGGGAGCGTGGTGGTAGATGTTTAACACTGTTTGCACTGGTGTGCGCACATGTAGGGCAGACTGAGTATGTTGGAGGCTGTTGGCAGACATGTAACAGTGTTTGCGCAGGTGTGCACGCGTTTTAACCCGAATAAGTAGATTCTGAACCATGTAAGCACGTGTGCATGCGTGTAAGCCACTGTGAGCGTGTTTCTGATGGTATGCACGTTGCTCCCCCCTGAGGAAACAGAGAGGAAAAAGGAAGCAACAGAATTAATAGGAAGCTAGCAGGGATAACTGCTGAAGCTAGCAGGTGAAAACAATTAGAAGCAGGCAATTACACAGGCAGAATAGTAGCCCAGCCCAGCACTTAAAACTCTGCAAACAGTAGTACAGGATGTTTCTCTTAAGAGACACTGCAAGACAGGAGTAAGCTAATAGAAGTGAAAACTGAAAAAGCTTCACTCAGAGCAGAAATGTTAGGGGCTGCCATAGCTGTCATAATGAGACATAGGTGACTTGCTGAGGGTGGTGACAATGCAGATGGTGCCAGACAACCCACAGTGAGGAGACGGAGAAGAATGTACAGGCCCAGGGTCACCTACCACGGGTTACATGAGCTGGAGATAGTAGAGCGCTATAGATGTCAGCACCCTATAAATACTGCAGGTGCAGAGCAGATGCCCAGTAATTCGGATAGTGCTCTCTGCTAATGCGTCTCCCTTAAGTGTCATAATACAGTTAGGTAGGGGTTTGAATCCTGCAAATTCTCTGTGTGTGTGAGAGGGAAATGTCCCTTTTGGCAACTGGGAAAACACACTACAGAATGCACATTCCCCTTTCTAAACACTGATGATGTCAGCACCCTATAAGTGCAGCAGGAGAAGGTACTCCTTCCAGTAATGCAAATAGCGTGCGCCGCTAATGCGTCCGTCTGCAGTGTCATAAGATAGTTAGGTAGGGGTTTGAATCCTGTACATGCTCAGTGTGTGTGGAGTGGGTTAGTGTGTGTTCAAAACTGTATGGAATAAGTATCCCTTTTGCCAACTAGGAGAACACACTACAGGATGCACATTCCCCTTTCTAAACACTGATGATGTCAGCACCCTATAAGTACAGCAGGAGAAGCAAGGCCTCCTAATAATGCGAATAGCGCACTCTGCTAATGTGTCCGACTTGAGTATCATAACATAGTTAGGTAGTGGTTTGAATCTTGCAAGTGTGTGTGTTTGGATGAGGGGGGTTAGTGTGTGTGTGTGAGGGAAATGTTCCTTTTGGCAACTGGGAAAACACACTACAGGATGCACATTTCCCTTTCTAAACACAGATGATGTCAGCACCCTATAAGTACAGCAGGAGAAGGGAAGCCTCCCAGTAATGCAAATAGGGCACTCTGCTAATGCGTCCGACACGAGTGTCATAACATAGTTAGGTAGTGTTTTGAATCCTGCAAATGGCAAGTGTGTGTGTTTGGATGAGGGGGGTTAGTGTGTGTGCAATTTTGTGTGAGGGAAATGTCCCTTTTGGCAACTGGGAGAACACACTACAGGATGCACATTCCCTTTTCTAAACACAGATGATGTCAGCATCCTATAAGTACAGCAGGAGAAGAAACGCCTCCCAGTAATGCGAATAGTGCACTCTGCTAATGTGTCCGACATGAATTTCATAACATCGTTAGGTAGTGGTTTGAATCCTGCAAGTGCATGTGTTTGGATGAGGGGGGTTAGCGTATGTGCAATTTTGTGTGAGGGAAATGTCCCTTTTGGCAACTGGGAAAACACACTACAGGATGCACATTCCCCTTTCTAAACACAGATGATGTCAGCACCCTATAAGTACAGCAGGAGAAGGGAAGCCTCCCAGTAATGCAAATAGGGCACTCTGCTAATGCATCCGACATGAGTGTCATAACATAGTTAGGTAGTGTTTTGAATCCTGCAAATGGCAAGTGTGTGTGTTTGGTTGAGGGGGGTTACTGTGTTTGCAATTTTGTGTGAGGGAAATGTCCCTTTTGGCAACTGGGAGAACACACTACAGGATGCACATTCCCTTTTCTAAACACAGATGATGTCAGCATCCTATAAGTACAGCAGGAGAAGGGAAGCCTCCCAGTAATGCGAATAGTGCACTCCGCTAATGCGTCTGACATGAGTTTCATAACATAGTTAGATAGTGGCTTGAATCCTGCAAGTGCATGTGTTTGGATGAGGGGGTTAGCATGTGTGCAATTTTGTGTGAGGGAAATGTCCCTTTTGGCAACTGGGAGAACACACTACAGGATGCACATTCCCTTTTCTAAACACAGATGATGTCAGCATCCTATAAGTACAGCAGGAGAAAGTAAGTCTCCCAGTAATGCAAATAGCACACTCTGCTAATGCATCCGACACAAGTGTCATAACATAGTTAGGTAGTGGTTTGAATCCTGCCAATGGCAAGTGTGTGTGTTTGGATGAGAGGGGTTAGTATGCGTGCAATTTTGTGTGAGGGAAATGTCCCTTTTGGCAACTGGGAGAACACACTACAGGATGCACATTCCCCTTTCTAAACACAGATGATGTCAGCACCCTATAAGTACAGCAGGAGAAAAGAAGCCTCCAAGTAATGCGAATAGCACACTCTGCTAATGTGTCTGTCTCGAGTGTCAGAACATAGTTAGGTAGGGGTTTGAATCCTGCAAATGCTCAGTGTGTGTGGAGGGGGCTAGTGTGTGTGCAAGTCTGTATGAAGGAAGTATCCCTTTTGGCAACTAGGAGAACACATGACAGGATGCACATTCCCCTTGCTAAACACTGATGATGTCAGCACCCTATAAGTACAGCAGGAGAAGGAACACCTCCCAGTAATTCGAATAGCGCACTCTGCTAATGTGTCTCTCCAGAGTGTCATAATATAGTTAGATAGGAGTTTGAAACCTGTAAATGGCATGTGTGGGTGTTTGGATGTGGGGACTCTGTGTGTGTGCAATTCTGTATGAAAAGCATGTGCTTTTTTTGAAATCAGGGGATCACACTACATGATGCACATTACCCTTTCCAAACAGTGATGATGAAAGCACCCTATACATACAGCTGGAGAAGAGACATTTGCCAGTACTCAGAATAGCACAACCTGTTACAGCGTCACTCTCAAGTGCCATAACATATTTAAGTAGGGGTTTGAAACCTGCAAGTGGGGAGTTTGTGTGTGTGCATTTCCATATGAAAAACATGTTAGTTTTGGCAATCAGGAGATCACACTACCTGATGCACATTACCCTTTCAAAATACTGATGATGTCAGCACCCTATAAGTACAGCCAGAGAAGAGGAACTATCTAATAATCTGAATAGTGCACTTTGCTAATGCATCTCTCTCACGTGTCGTGACTTAGTTAGGTAGGGGTATGAATCCAGCAAGTGTGTGTGTGTGTGTGTGTGTGGGGGTAATAGGGTGTGTGTAAATGCAAGTGTGAGAGAACAGATCTTTTTGGCAAATACTACAATACACCAGATGCTGCATATTCCCCCAGTAAACACAGGGGATGTCACCACACTATCAGCACAGCCAAACAGGGCTAGTTGGCTAGTAATGCCAATAGTACGCTCTGCTACTGTGTCTATTACCATTGTCAGAGTACAGATAGGTATGTTTTGGTAACCCACAACTGCCACGTGTGGTTGTGTCACACATTATGACCTTGTGTGGGTCTTAGTACATAACAATGCATGCCATTGCCTAAACCAGCAATGGCATTGCACACATGATGTATGTGTGTGACACATACACATAAATACCTGTGACCTGCAGTAGTTACCATGTCTGACACATGCCTCGAGTGAATAAATGGTATTTGCAGTGTATACCAATATGGCTGTGTCTTACTGTGCAGGGGCTGCACGCGGTATGTGTCTATACAGTGTGGGTGTATATGGTAAAATACCTACAGCAGGGGATACACATCTGGTCTGGGCCATACAGTGTACATGTAGTTGATGTACAGGTGCTGCATGTTTTCCACCTGTTGTGGTAGTGGTAACATGTCATTCCACTGCAATTCAGTGACCACATGCTGTGAACCCTTCAACTAGTGTGTTGTAGTTGCAGTAATGCTCACGCACAATGTTTGGCTGGATGCAGTCCAGCCATATAAAGACAGTTCTTGAGACTGTCATATTGCCAGTGTTGTTATGGAGGATAGGTGGTCTTCCTGTGTATGGGAGGGTTGTGTGTGCCAGGCTATGAACCAGATGGCAGTCCGACACACTGTTAGCTGCACATGATTAGGCCCTGATGCTTTGTGCTGTGCCAACAACCTGGAGGTGTATGTATCTGTGGTGCCTTGGGATACCACCCCCCTGTCCATGTGTGTTACATGTGTAGGGGACAACAGGCATGGTATGGGGCATAACCTGTCAATGATGGGTAACACCTGTGAGCCATGAATCAGGACTCTGGTACTGCACAGACATTGCAGTTCACCGTGCTGAGGACAGTGTCCGGTGCATGCATCTTGCAGTGTACACTGCTGTTGTTGTGTAGCAGCACTGTTAGTGTCCTAACCTGTGTGATACCTGCGAAGGTGGCTATGTAAACCGTGTCCTGCAGCATAAGGCAGTATGTGTATATCAAGGAGCTTTGCCAATATACATCGGGCCATGGGTGTCACGTGCAAGATGACCCTTGCACATCATTGTGGCTTCCCTAGCATGTAAGCACACATTGACAGCCAGTGGATACCCTATGAATGACATTGGAGACTGAGCATAATGTAGTCATACAACACCCTTCCCACATATAGTGGTAGCATACCTGTTGAGGGTATGTTGGCAACCAAGATCAGGATCATACTGGCCTGTGCCACATGCTGAGAGATCCATTCTCTGTTCCCTATCATGTAGTCCAGGGAGGTATGTCTCAGGTCAGCCATACTGGCATGGTCAATGAGTGAGTCATATGTGTCCATGCCTCTGACTGACCTGTATGCATGTGTTCTGTGGAGGACCATAGTGCCCCTGAGGCATATCATTGTGACCTTCACCAGATACAGCCTGTTGAGCGGGACCCCAGTGCAGCACCCAAGACAGGTACCTGACACGTCTGTAGCAGGTGTGTTGTGTAGCCCTACAGGCTGTGAGTGTGTGGCACACGGGATGTGTGTGCCATGTGTGGCATGTGCTCTGTTCCGACAGAACATATGCCTGTGTGCCAGCTGCGGAGGTGTGTGATGCTCAGACAGGATGCTATTCTGAGTCCCCACGTATGCCCCAGTGTGTTCAGCATGCTGTCAGTGCATGTCAATATCTGACTTGTATTGTAGTCACTGTAATATTTTTTATTTATTTATTTATTTATCTTACATTTGTTGACCGGGATAGTCCGACTGGATGCATATCCATTTTCAGCGGAGGCCCGGGGAGAAAAGCTCCAAGGGTAAGCAGATACAGCATTACATAATACCAGCATTACATATTACAAACAGATTATTTACAGAGATTACATAAGTAAGCAAGTTAAACATGTTCCACAGGTTAAAGTTAGTCCTGAGCACAAGTCAGGATTAAATTAAATTACACAGTAAACTGGTTAACAGATTTTACACATTCGAGTTAGCCAGGCTTGATACATTGACATAGCCAGTTAAGTGACAAATGTCGTTTGAGTCTAGTGTTAAATTGACCTAAAGTGGAAAGTAAGGTAATATCAGCTGGAAGTGAGTTCCAGGATCTACTTACAGAGTATGCAAAGAGAGAATCACCGGCTGTGTTATTAATTTTGCTAGTCTGAATTAGTAGTTTGTTAGAGGATCGAAGCGGTCTAGGATTGTTATAGGGGGTGATAATATTTGAAGTGCAGGAGTATTGTCCGGATTATAGAGGATTTTATAGGCCATAATCAGTTGGTTATACTGTATTAGGCTAGGTAGTTCAAGCCAACCAAGCTGATTTAGATTGATGCAATGATGTGTCCTAAAAGGCAGCCCAGTGGCAAACCTGGCAATGTGGTTGTAGCAAATTGAGTGTTTGTTAAGGACAGTCTTGTTCATATTCGAGAGTAGAGGGGATGCATACAGAAGGGTTGAAAGAAGGTGTGAGCGAGCTATGGCAATTTTAGCTGGAGGGGTTAGGAAGGATTTATTCTGTAAAGTGACCATAGTTTTTTATTGATGGTTTTGATAGTTTGGTTAACATGTAGGTCACATTTGAGATTATTGTCTATGATGACACCTAATAGTTTAGTAGATGGGTCAGGGGAGATTATTGTGCCATCATTTGATTTTATGGTAAAGGTGAAAGCGGTAGACCTGTGTGTTGGTGAAATAACAGCAGTTTAGTTTTTTTGGGATTTAGGATCAGACGATGTTCAGAAAGCCAGTTTTCTATTGTATTAAAGGTGGTCTGGGTAGCTGACCATAACTCTACTGGAGATGTGGCTGAGCAAATCAGAGTAGAGTCATCAGCATATTGGATACAGCTGACTTTTGTGATGACAGTATAAAGGTCGTTAATGAAGATAGAGAACAGCAAGGGCCCTAGTATAGAGCCTTGTGGTACTCTGAGGGTGTTAGGTAGAAGGTTAGAGAGTTTGTTCTGCCAGAGGCCAGCCTGCTGTCGACCATGCAGGTAGGATTGAAACCATTGGAAGGCTCCAGTATCTAGACAGAATGTTTGCAGGGTGTGGATTACAAGTTGGTGATCAACCATATCGTATGCCTTGGAAAGATCCAAAAAGAGGGCTGAGGATATATAATTAGTGTTGCAAGTATGGTTTATGGTGTTAGTAAAGGCTAGGAGGCCTGAAGTAGTGCTGTGATGAGGGCGGAAGCCATGCTGAGTGTCTGCCATAAGGCAATTTTGGATTAGGTGGTGCATGAATTGTCTATGAATAAAGTTTCCATAATCTTTGCAAGTGGAGAGAGTATAGCTATTGGCCTATAATTGGAGAATTCAGTAGAGCTGCCTCCTTTGTGAAGTGGGATTACATAGGATATTTTCCAGATGGTGGGAAATTTAGATTCTACCATGGTTCATTTGATTAGTTTTGAGACGGGGTAAGCAATAGCATCAGCTGATTTTTGTAGGTACTCGGCAGGGAGTTGATCAGCAAAAAGTGTAGTGGATTTTACTTTTTCAATCAAGGTACGGATAAGTGAAGTGGCGACTGGTTGGAAGCTGAACACAAGTAGGTTTCTAGGGGTGCTACTTTCAGGACCAGAGGAGCTAGGAGGTAGATGGCTATCTAGGGCTTGAAATGCCTCAGTAAAGAATTGGTCAAAACTATCAGAAACATCTTCAGGTGTTTTATCAATAGTAGCAGCAGGGATTGGGGTTGAAGTTTGTCCAGGATGTAGTATATATGACATGCCACCTGACAGGGTATGGCATTACTGGGTTCAGAGAGCTCAGTCCCCAGATTGGCTGTGTGGTGGCATCCCACACATGTGTTGTATGTTCCTGGCCAAGGGTGATGGCTGACTGCATACATGTGGCAGCTGTGACATTGCTACATGACTCACATAAACCACAACTGGACCATAGAGGTGATTCACAGGTTACCTTTGCACATGCTACCCTAGTAGTGTGATTGCCATGGTGAGTACCAACACATAGGGCCAATGGAGAACAACATACTGAAGGTGTGTATGTGTGGGTGTACTGCTACTGTTTCATAGCACTGGCATATATGACTGCACACGTGGGTAAATGCCAGGTAAGACATGTGCAATGTGTCACAGGCAACGTACATGCGTACAGGACAGACAGTGACGTTCTGTCATGTGTAAAGTTGACATACGTATCGTACGCTATGCAGATGTCACTAGGAGTCTACAGAAGCACTGTAACTCTGCATTGCAGGTGTAAGCAGTGTTTCAGGGAACCCCAAGCGAACATGCATGCAAACAAAGCTACAGTAAGCAGGGCTGGAAGTAGTGCATTGTACAACAAAGAAGGGGTAACAATAACAGTAAGTAACAATGCAAATATGTAGGCACTATCAACATGTACCCAGGAATACACAGCGCAGATGCCCATGGTAGAACTGATATTATGTCATAGTTATTTGTGATTTGGATTACATTGGTACTGCACACATATCTACATGCGCAAACATCCACATTGCATAGTCGTTGTGGGCAACTTGACACCATTACTGTACATGTCCACCATTGCATATCACTACTTCCGTTAGCCTCCCCCTTGTGCTACCCATGTATGCGGCTATCTGTTGACATCCCTACCACCAGCATGCAATTATGTGCAGCTGTTACACTTTGGTATGTACTATGGGTGCAGATAACAATTCAGGACATTCATACTGTTACTGCATCAGGCATGCTGGGATATACACACAGTCATAGCAGCACACTGCACTGTTACCAACATGATACTACTAATACACTTCTATGTAGTCACCCTGTGCATCAGCAACATGTTTACCTGTTCCTGCAATGATGTTGGAGATTGCAGGAGGTGGCACAGTGTCATCATATGCACAGGGTGTGAATTAGGTATGCCGGAGTCAGCCACTGATACCACCAATTGACATGTGTGTGTATGTGTGTTGGTGAGGGGCAGCAGTAGAGGGTGGGGCAGTGTTGGTGCAGTGTGTGCATGCATGTGGTCACCCTAGGTGTTAACATTTCGCATGTGTGTATGCACGCACACAGTTCTACCTCATGGCTGCCATATACAGGGGTTTGTGGACAGCCACAGACTGCACCTGGCAGGTCATACAGATCAGTGTCTGTGGGCATGGACACAGTACCTGTGCCTGGCAGGGGTGCTACGGACCATATCCAGTACTAAGCCAGACAAGGTACTGTCATAAGAAGTGGGAGTATGTTGACTGGACACAGGTCCCTGTTGGGACTGTCCAGAGCCACATGCACGTGGTCTCCTGGGGTGTTCCAATGACAGAACAGACCCAGCATTGCTGGTGCTCCTGCTGGCACTATGGGGGCATGTGCGGGCCTGTTGTCGTCCGCGCTGACTGCCAGCTGCTGCTGTTGCTGGCATACGGCCACGTCGATGCCGCAAATGCCCACCATTGCCCTGGCTCATGGACATTTGGTTGTGGAACTGCTGTAATATGTCCCCACAACGTCTGTCTATGACATCGGTGAAATTACGGATAGCATCCGCGATGTCACGCATACTGTCAGTCATGGCTGTGTGACATGCTCTCAGCTCCCTCAGACCCTGTCTGGTGTACCTTTCCATACGCGACTGTGCCTGCATGACAGTCCGAAATATAGCTGAGGTTGACAGACCTCTTTGGGCACATCGGCCAGAGGCAGTACACCCACGGATGCTCCCACGAGAACCCATGGGCAACTGTCTGTGTGGTACCATCGCAGGACCCTGCCCATGGCTGCTGTGTGGGGACGCATGTGCCACAGGTACCACATTACCCTGGTCTATGCCTACTGTATCCTGTCCATCACCTAGGGACAATGGTGACAAAGGATGTACTGGCAGGATGACTGTGCGCAATGATGGGGTTGACAGCTGTGTACTGTCAATTGGCTGACCAATGGCGGACCCTGACACACCTTCCTGTACCATTACACAAATATCATCATTACCAGTACCTGTGGCACAAGATTCAGGTTCCCTGCTGCAGGACACCAGAGCAGCACCAGAACCTGTGGGAGGAAGACAGGAAATACAGTTTACAGTCTCCAGACATTGTTACCAGTGATGCACTTATGCACACATGCACACATGCACACATGGACACATGCACACATGCACACATGGACACAGGCACACATGCACACATGGACACAGGCACACATGCAGTCATGCACACGTGGACACATGCACACAGGCACACATGCACACATGCACCCATGCACACATGCAGACATGCACAAGTGGACACATGCACAAATGCACACATGCACATGTGGACACATGCACACATGGACCCATGCACACATGCACACGTGGTCACATGCACACATGGACACATGCACACATGCACACATGCACATGTGGTCACGTGTACACATGCACACGTGGACACAGGCACACATGCACACATGCACACGTGGACACAGGCACACATGCACACATGCACACGTGGACACAGGCACACCTGCATACATGCACACATGCACACATGGGCATAGGCACACATGCACACATGCACAGCCCGCAGTATACACACAGAGCACTACTGAGTTACACTACTGTTACTAGCACTGTCAGGACTATTATAGGTATTGTTAAACACACTCACCAGCATGGATGGCCTGCCTTGATGTAACCCCGGAGGGACCTGCAGAAATGATGAGATTAATGTCAGTGGGCACAACTGTGCCATAGATATTGCATATGATACAGTACAGTAGTACACCAGTTGCCTTTCACATGTCAGCTGCTAATATTGCCAGTATCACACATGCACAATTACATACTATGATGACAGATATATACCATGGACACACCTTACACATGCATAAACTAACATTGTACAGAACAGTCAAGTGTACATAGGGCATATTACCTGCATGCTCCATGTCGTGCTGCTGTGTGGATCCAGCCTCCATCATGATGCAGGTGTACTGCTGTTGCTCTTCCGGGGCTGGAGCCACAACACTTAGGAGTAGCCCCTCCAGTCTGGTGAGGGGGGATGTGTGGCCACCCCACCTCCTGTGGCAACCTGTTGCCTGTGGATATCTGATGCATGCTGATGGACACTTCTGATTAAATCACTGCAGTGATGTCGTACCTGCTCATATGTCCTATTATGCGTGCCTATATCATTTACCCTACGGACAAGGTCTTGCCACAGTGCAGCCCTCTCCTGCTGATTCTGACTGGTGCGGGAAACAGGATGTCATACTCCCGCACCAGGCTCTGGTGTATCTCCTCATCTTCTGCTGCAGAGTAGGCGGGATTACGCTGACGCACAATCTCCCTGGAAGAGAACACAAACAGGATATCAGCAGACTATGTCAGCAATATATGGCACACATACTATACATGATACTCATGTGTAGTGATATACTACTACTACTCCCATATGTTGCATGTGTGTGTATCGTGGTGGATACACAGGTACATGGCCAGATATCAGTGCTCAGCCAACACCTGTGCAACAATACCTGCCACATTCCACACAACATAGTAGCATGCCCCATCGGTCAGCACACACTGACAGGTCCAATGCACAACCTCACTCTGCTGGTTCATCCCAAGGTACTATATGTGGGACGCCATCCACTAGTGTGATGTGGACACAAGTTACTTGGCCTGGATATACATATCCCACCACCACCACCAGCACAGAAGACTACTTTGATATGTATGTGATTAGACAGTTATTCACTTGTTAGAACTGAGATGGTATCCATGCAGCACACTGGACCAGTGGAAGCCACAACCCACACTGCTGACCCCTTTGCAAATGCTTACCATGGACATGCCACAGATTGCATGGAACTTGCACACACATTTCTAACCCAGACCCTATGCACAAAGGTTAGGCATCCTGTCCGGTGGACCCCAGACAGAGACAGATTGTATAACAATAGCAGGAGGCTACTGCAGGACAAAGCAGATTCACATTAAGGGAAGGCATCTGTGGTTAGCACTGGTACTACGCTACGGTCCCTCATAACAACGGCCACGGCCTACTCTGGGAGGGAAATGGCCACAAACACTATGGATAACCACAAGGCCTTCTTCAGTTATGTTACACATATGGACCAAATACCTCAGATATGCTCTGTGTTAATGCACACCTACTTAACATTCACCAAACACACAGATATTGGCAACATTCTTGCAGACAGGTTCGGTGCACGTATCCCCTCTCCTTCTCCCCCACCAGTTGAAATAGTTATCACAGCTGTATGTAACCTCCCTATCATCTCACATGTCCAGGTGAGGGCCGCCCTTAGCAAAGCAGAACACACAGCATCACTGTGACCTCATGGTATCCCTGGATGTGTGCTACCTGCACTCCAAGAGGACATACAACCGCATATAACACTGATAATTTATCTTGGCCGTACTACAGGATATGTACCTGGACAGTGGCATACAGCAACAGTGGTCCCACACCATTAAGGAGGCACCTCGACTGACCCTGGGAACTACCACATCATATGCATAACTGGCCTGGTCTGCTAAGTTATGGAATTATGCGGTATGGGATGCATATACAGTGATATCGGGTACCTGCAGACACTTGTTCCCAGCCAGTGTGCCTTTGTGATGGGCTGATCCTGCCTTTTGAACCTGGCTGACCTTTCAAAGCAGTCACTACAGCCATTGCTGAGGGCAATGCACAGACAACTGCTGCCAGGATCATGGCCTAACACTGACTTGACATGTAATGTATAGTCATCCCCTTTTGGTGGAACTACGTACACACAACATATCACATGGACATACCTATAGATACAGACCTATGACACATTTGGAGGGTTCACAGTATGCACACTATTAACCTGCTACTTTGCATTACCTGTGTTTCTCACAGCTGGTTGCGTTACCACTGCTTCTGATTCCTGCTGCTACTGTCACTGCTGACAGCTTAGAGTCACAGTGTGTAGCGTTTTTTTTTTCTCTCTCTCTCTCAGTTTGTCTCTCTCCCTCTGTCTGCTTCCAGACAGTGCAATGAATGTATTGCATGTGTGGAGTGTTAGTACAGGATGCTTTTGTAGGTATCTGCATAGGTCCATGTGATGGCCTCTGCACCAATTGTAAGCCAGCATTTGCTAATTGCATACAGCCAGTTGTGTACTGATTGCAGTTCTCACTGTGATTTCAGGTCAGTGCTATAAAAGGGTATGTGAGATAGGCGTTGCCCTTTCAGATTGTAAGGGCGGGGACCATGCTGGTATGCTGTGGACACTGTTCTGTGAGTGTAAAGGTTAGTATCTCTCTCATGATTCAGGCTGTGTTTTAGATTTGCATTTCTCCATTCCTCTCTCCTGTTCCCTGTAGTAAGTGTGTATGCACAATGACACCTACAACTATATATATATATATATTTATATATATATATATATATATATATATGTACATGTACATACATTTATATATGTACATTAACTGACATTATTACCTACAAGCTACCAACTAGCATGGCTGTTTCTGTTTACACACTACTATTATGGGAATCCAGTAGTTTTGACAGTAATTCTACATGACATGCTTTGGGTACTACACATCCTATATTCCTTTTACATTCATCCCTACTATTACATGTTATATTTATTTTAGCACAATGTTCTTGTATAAGAGTCATGGCTTAGTGGTAGGTCATACAGACTACTGTTTCCTGGGTTCGGGACTGACAGTGGAATTTTATTTTGCTTTTGAACTGAGTACAGGACCTGTCAATCAAAGTGACTAAGGCACTTTTAAGCAGTTGTAACCGGGTTAGCGCTGGTTTGCGTGGAGCTCATGCATGCGCACTGGCGATTAGCTCCGTGCACACATGCGCACACCCGCTTACAACCGCTTAACAGTGCTTACTTTGGCGCACACCCACGCTATTTTCTTTGAAAGAAATGAAAATGGGGAGACAGGAAAGTGGTGAAAAAGGGGTCACAAAGAGGGTAAGACAGTAGGGAAACAAGCTTGGGATTTGCAGGAGGGGTGTAGGTAAGGCCCATAGATGCCCATTTCTTCATCAGCAACAGCTGTGCATATGTATGTAATTTGGTGTGACATTTGAAACCTTCCACCCCTGAGAGAGGTGTCAGGACAACAATAATACTTGTTGTACAGCCAATTGTAATTGATAGTTTCTATGTCCAGCAGACATGTGTGCGGAATGGGCAGCTATGTATAGGGCGTAATTTTTTTGTAGGTACAGAGTGCCCTTTTTTTTTTTTTTCAGGTGAGAGTGGTATGTCAGGTGAAGGAAGTCGGTACAGCTGGGGAGGTAGGTTGGGTAGGTAAACAGACAAGACAAACAAGACGCATACAGGGGCGGTGTATGACATGTGTGGGGGGGTTACACAATTGACAGGACGGAGGTTTGGATATCCAGAGCCCATGAGCCCACAGATGGCAACAGTGGAACTGATATCCCCACCCATAGGCAGTTGCCACTGTTCCTTCACTGCCCAGGATGGGGCTGTGCTGGGGGCTGTGTAGGCCAGGCAACAGGCATGCCCGTAAGTTGTGCCACCCATGCCTCAAGCTGGCATAGGGGCTCGAGAACAGAGTCCCAAATCTCCCTACGCACCACAGTCCGGATGCTACGGAGGGTGAGTGGTGGTTCTCCTCCAGCCACACTTGCAGAGGGGGGGCGAGCCCCATCCCCTGCAGCGCTTCCACCCGCAGGTGTCACAGGGCCACCGGAGGAGGGTCCAGACTGGGCACTAGTGCCAGGTGCACTCGCCAGCTGAGGTGGTAGTGGTGGGTCCACTGGAACCCGCCTTCCCTGTTGTCCTATGTTTTGCATCATGTCATGACAGTTTGGGTTAGTGACATATAATACCATTCATAATTAGTTGTAACAGCATGCATTAGTATTCCCATTAACCAAACACCCAGATATTCACACCATTGAACAGCGAGCATAACATATGCATAATTTGAACAGCAATACACAGTCCAACAACATGCAGGGTTGATTGATGGCAACAGGCCATCAGGTTCGGATGTATGAACAGGGCAGATGCATCAACGGACATGCAAATATATATGACCCAACAGGACCAACGTCCAGGGGTGTTAATTGTGATTGCACATACCATTTTCAAGTGGAATGGGTTATATGTGGTTATAGGGTGGGGTGAAGAAAATAATATTAACACCTTCAAATACCAATACATATGCTGTACATTTCTAATAGCTGCACATACATACACACTACTGTTCTAACTACAGTTTCCTATATGATAACTATTTCAACTTGGTGATAGGACTGTTACTGCAACATCAATATACATTTTATTGTTCTTCATACACATTCATATCTAGCTTTGTTCAGCTACATCATCCTGCTACATTTGCTTTATATAGCTGTAGACAAGTGTGGATGTTTGGTATATCAGACAATCATACTATCTGCATATTGCAGACGGAGAGCAACATATCCAGATTTTGGGATACACATTCCAGATGCAGCAACACTTTGAACAGATTTCGCTGTTTGGTTTTGATTCTCACATGCATTTCATTCTGTCTTGACTGCAGTATACTTTATTCAGGGGTTATTACTACTGCATTGCTGGATTCATGACACTTTCTCACACTCTCTCACTTGTTTTCATTTTACTATTCAGGATGGTACTTACTTCTAGGCTTTATTGACATGTTTTACCTGTAGTTATTACAATCATTTCCAGCAGTCTCACTTCTGTCATGTTTCAGTATTTCAACAGTGATATATTTCACACATGTGATTTCATCTTCTTCTGCAGCTATACTTTTCAGCCTGCTGCAGGTTGTGTACTATTTTCTTACAGGTGGGGCATTTTTATTTCAGAATTTATGTCAGACATTTTCATTTTTCTGTTTGGCTTACAGGCTGCAACACACTTTTGTAATCAAGCAATACTTGCAAACACTTTCACACTGTTACTTGCACATTTTATTCCTTAGTGACTACACTGTACTCTTTTGCTGACTGTCATACTTTTATATTTCTTTACAGTTACTGGTAGTGGATTACTGACCTGCCTGGTGGCGCAACCGCACCAGCCTATCGCCATAGGCTCTGCGGTTCACAGAACGGACACCTGCAGCTGTAATATAAATGAAGTAATATTGGAATACATATCTCCATAATATCAGCTAGTTTAATTTCTTACATACATAATTAAATGTAACTTACTCAGTAGTGGGGCGTTGGGCATTTGCCAGGCCTCCTGGATCCAAAGGTTCAATTGGTCCTGCTTGCATCTCTTCAGGTCCGCATGGTGGCAACAGACCTGCTCACCAGTCCTTGGAATCCCTGTGGCACTGGTGAGATCATGAGCCAACTGGTCCCATGCCTCAGCCCTGTATGCTCCCCACAGGACCTGGCCCTGCATGAGTTGGGCCTCATGATTGTGGACTAGGAGCCAGACCATGTACCTGGACTCCTCAACACCCCACCTCTGTGCTCGAAAGCAACTACCCTCTCCTACTCCTGTCATTCTGGCTGCAGTTCAGTTCTACAATCATTTATGCTGTGTATTCCCGCCTATGGGGCTTATATAGTCTGTTTTTCCCGCACATATCTGTGATTGGCCATTTTGGAATTGTATCAACTTCAGTAAACCTGCATTGTCATGCTCCAGTTTGTATTCATTCCTATATATTAGCTATTATTGCAGTTATAGGTACTGCTCTCATGGCTTAGTGGTTCAGTACCTTGACTATGGTGTATAATATCCTGGGTTTGAACCTAGCCACTACTTTTTTATTTTTTATGACTGTCTAGACAAGCTGAGGGGTGTGTCTGTGTAAAGGCAGTTTTGATATGGCTTGCTCAACGTTGCCCGTCGGTTAGCTTGTTTGTGCGACGCGCAGCTCCGCGTAAACGGGGTAGGCTGGTTTAAGCCTCATTTGGCTATCAGCACGCATATTACGCTCTGCTCAGTTAGGGGCACATAGATTTAGCGTGTTAAACCACTACTCAGCAATGGGCACTCATTTTGCACCAGTTAAACCACTGCTCACCTACAGGCAGATGCACTCACCCTGTTAAACTGTAGCTCAGCTATGGGCACATCTGGCATTTTTTATTGTTTTGTTACCTCACATTTCTTCAATATAAATGGGCTATTTCATTACATTTTACATAAAATGTGATTTTATGTGTACATATTTGTCAGGGACTTGTTTTGTGCTTATTTTGCTAAAAATAAAAATTGGTGTTGTGGGGGCTCGAACCATGAATGCCTGCTCTTCAGCCAACATCTCTACCGCTACGCTATTGCTTTTTGGCTTACTTTGCATATTTAGTTCTTATATGCTTTCCCACTGACTGTTAACTGTAGCTGCGCTACGGGAACGCCCGCACAAATGAGCGCACTCACGGTTAAACATCTTTACAATTTAAAATAAAATTATGTGATGTTCATTTGTACATTTTATGTTCGTAGTCTGTGGGGACATGTGTTGTGTTGTGTTTATTCACATTTCCATGGACTCTGGCGTGGGTGTTAACTTTGGGCACTTTTACTCTTCTGGGGGCATGTCCGCTTACAGGGCTCTGCCTACGGACACTCCCCCTACTGTCTTACATGGACCGTGTTAGCCTTAGGTGTGATTCAGCATGCTCTCATGAATATGCAGAGCATGCTGACATCACACCGTTTAACTGCAGCCTCCGTGTATGAGTTATAACTCTTACACGGAGGCTTCATGAATCCTGCCCATCCATTCTGAAAGTGTGCTTATTTCTATTTTTTTTAGAATTAAAATACTTCACTTTCAGATAAAATACTTAAGACCAGACACAGAAATACGGTACATTGCACAGGAAAAGAGTAGTAGGTAAGCATATAAATCTGAATAGACAGCAGTTTAGAGAAAATCTGAGAGAATATGTGTTAAATATGAATAGTGGTGACCTGAATAACTTCAACGAGGAGAGAAAAAATATGAAAACAGACTTAGGATGTAAATACTTGTGAAAGAAGACACAATGTTCCTAAAACAACATGAGGACATCATTGAAAATTGTAAGACATTTTATCTTAAAATATTTAAAGAACTGCTGGACAATCTTACTTGATTTCATTATCACATGCTTGCTGCTTAAGGCCCATATAACAGTACCTCAATAGCAGAATCCCTTCAGTGTTATGCCCATGCAGAAGGAATTTATATATACATATATATATATATATATATATATATATATATATATATATATATATATATATATATATATATATATATATATATATATATATATATATATATATATATATATATATATATATGCATATATATATATATATATATATATATATATATATATATATATATATATATATATATACATATATATAAGTTTACCTTGAAAATCTGGAAATTGCATCGGTCGACTGGCATGTGGTCGAATGGCAGTTTTCAAGTTGGCAGAATGTTGAACCCAAATGTATAGACTAGACTACAGTAAATGGGTAGTGTAGTTCGAGTATTTGGGTTAGAAATTGTGCAGGGAAATCGTGGTTCTGTGAGGAACAGGGAACTAGCCTATTTCCTCACTGTAGTGTGATCTCAGAGTTGGTAGATTTAATGTGCAGTGGGTGTGGGGGGTGCAAGGGGGCATAGCCCCCCTGCAAAATAGTAAAATTAATGTACCATTGACTGTAGAGTATAACGGTACATTAATGTGCATAGCAAGAGGCGAGTGATGTCACCTCCTGCTATGTCGAATACATCAAACTACAGATGTCGATGATTCATTTTCACCTTGTTTGGTCTTTCAAAATTCCAAATTCAGCATTTCAGGTTGACATTCTGAACAGTTGAGCAAAGCGGATTCGGGATTTCAATAGTAAACCATATATATATATATATATATATATATATATATAATCCAACACCCAAGCGATAAACCAAGAGCAAGAAATGCAAACAAATCCCAAAATACACCCAATCACTGTTGCCAGTCAGAGCCGCAAAACCAACCGGCAAGTGAGCTATGAAAACTTGACTGTATCCAAAGAATGGCACGCTATTTGTTTAACAAGTCCACAGTAGATTCAGCAGACACGCTAACACCAATTTGTTAACGTTGTCGGAAACAAGTCAAGCAAATCAAGCAAGTCCTATGCATACATCCAGTAAAGTACGAAGCAAATGCACTTCGTTGTCACACAAATCCACGAAATGTTCGGATCACAAAATCTTGAAAAAATGTTTTATTAGTAAGCGCTTTCACGGTTTAATGCTACCGCTTCATCAGACATTTTTTCAAGATTTTGTGATCCGAACATTTCGTGGATTTGTGTGACAACGGCGTACTGGATGTATGCATAGGACTTGCTTGATTTGCTTGATTTGTTTCCAACGCTAACAAATGCGTTAGCGTCTGCTGAATCTACTGTGGACTTGTTAAACAAATAGCGTGCTATTCTTGGATACAGTCAAGTTTTCATAACTCACTGCCGTTGGTTATGCTTCTGACTGGCAACAGTGATTGGGTGTATTTTGGGATTTGTTTGCATATATATATATATATATATATATATATATAAATATTTATATATGGGTCTAGGACTATTCACTGAAAGCACATTTCACTGAAAGTCAAATGACTGTGCACAAATCACTGAAAGCTCGAGGTCAGTTTCAAGATGGTGGTCGTCTAGTGTGCACCCTTTGCACACAGCTCCCTCCCTCAGCTTCAGAGTTTACAGGATAATTTCATTCCTTAGTTCTAATATCGTTTTTTGAAGGAGAGGATAACTCAAATACATGCATGCTACTAGTTCAGAGACTTTATTATTAATGATACTTGGTCTAAAAACTTATAACAGTCTAATAACTTTGGACAAGTGCTACAGCCACGTGTGGTCAAACGCCGGTGTTAACCTGCTTCACACCCAGTCTACCAAGGTCTCATTAAGCATGGCAAAGGAATCTGACTGTATGGAAACACAAACTATAAAAGCCAAACTTTCAACGGTCTTTTCACCAGAAAAGGAGGTAAGCTCCAAAAGACAAAGATTAAATAAACAAACAACTGACTCAAATAAAAATAGCGCTAAAACAAAATCTGAATCCACCTTTCACATGGATGAACTAAAAGAAGCGCTACAACCGATCCAGAATGCTATACAAAATTTTTCGGACCAAATGGACAAATTTGGTAGTGTTATAAATCAGATCGTCAAGAGAGTGGACATTCTAGAGCAAAAAACACTTTCAAATGATTTACTTATAAAGAATTTAACTGACGAGCTGCGT
This sequence comes from Protopterus annectens, assembly GCF_019279795.1. Classification (NCBI taxonomy): domain Eukaryota; kingdom Metazoa; phylum Chordata; order Ceratodontiformes; family Protopteridae; genus Protopterus; species Protopterus annectens. The sequence continues at coordinate 1,061,792,112 of NC_056727.1, read as the reverse complement.
ACCAAAACATCCTCTATTACAGAACTTCAGTCTAAAATAACTGACCTTGAAGCATGAAGCCGATGTAATAATGTACTAATCAGAGGTCTCCCCGAGTCCTATGACAATCAGGACTTATTAAAAATATCCAAACAAATTTTTGATCAACTTTTACGCTTAGAGGGGTGCTCCTCTGAGATAATAGTGGAGAGAGCACATCGCGCTGCTTACAAAAAACAAGAATCCACATCACCGCGTCAAGTGTACACAAAGATATTAAACTTCCAAGACACTCAAAGAATCCTCACATCGGGTAAGAATCATACGTCCTTTACTTGGAATAATCACAAATTGTCTTTTTCACAAGACTTGCCTATTTCTATTAAAATAGACAGACAGAAGCTTGCTCCGTTCTGCGCTGACCTGATTAAAAGAGATGTCAAGTTTCAAATGAGATACCCGAGCACTCTCTTGTTCTCTTGGAAAGGTACAAGATTTTCAGCCAACAATACAACTGAAGCAAGAGAAGCTTTTATTAAAGCTTTCAATAAGGTTCTGACACATTAGAATGCCCTAATAACCAATTAATAATATCCTTTCCATGCCTTAACTTATATAATATGGAACTTCATATATCTAAAGATCCGGGAACTGTTGGGGCATATGTACTCGGGTTTAGGTCCTCGCAGGCATGTTTCTGTTTTGTTTTTTTGTAATCTCCATTTAAATCTTTCAATAGAGTTCGACTGGGAACCGCTTAAGTGTTGCTATTACCCAGCGGGACATCTTTGATTCCTGGCTTCCAGTGGTTCTCACAAAAATCTCCTCCTTCCTGTTTACAGTGTCACTACAGCCTGCCTCGTTCTTGCATGATCAGCAGATCTCGGATGCATTATCTCCGGATTCCCGATCAGGTTTCCACAGCCTCAATTTAAAGATACTCTTTTCAATGCTTATGAGCTGCCCACAAGGCAAGATTTTATTTCAATGATATTGCTACTGGTTCACAGCGTTTCACAATCACTCAAATGTCTACAGTGGAAAATACACAATCCATCGTCTCTTGTTGTTACTTTATTATAGTTCAGAAAATGAACATTATCGGAGTCTTGGTCAAGCTGTATGCAGAACCAATATTACTTTGGTATTGCTCATAGCCAAATAACTCTACTGCTTCCCTCACTTGCATAAATAACTTTATGTTGTACATTCTTAATATTTAATCCAGTTACAGATATAACAAAGTTTTGGGTCGGATGACTAAAGAGCCGTGCTACTCGGTAGTTTTAAATGGCTCTTTTTGTTATAGTCTCCTTACTAACTTAGAAGTAAGCCAATGCTCACATCCCAGTTTCGATTTCCTTAGGAATAGTTTAATACTAAATCAGTCAATGGCTCTTGCTATTGTAGTTGATGGATATAGTCAACACCTGTTCTTAAGTCTCTTCTAACTGTCTGCTATTAGTTAGAGAATTAGTGATGTACCTTTAAGACACCATTGTCTTTTTGCAATTTTTAAATCACCCCCTGGAATATCTTCAGATATATACAGCCTTACATTTATTGTTAAGGTTATTTTGCTCTGTCTTTGCATAATTGGGTTGTGCTAGTCACAACCTATTGGTTTCCATGTAATTACATGATCAATGGTAACATCTTTTTTGAGTACTAATATCACTGCAGTGTCTGGCGAACATTATAAGAGACAGTCAAGCTCACTCTGAAGGTGTATGAGTAGATCTGCCATTATGTACCTAAACAACAAGTTGTGCACTATGTCTCTTACCTATTAACAAATGCCTTTGGTCTATATGGTGTCCCTGGACTAGAAATATACATGACAAGTTAATATATCCAATACTACTTATACTACTGGTTATAAACTTTTTTTTTTTTTTTTGAAATAATATTACTAAATTTATGAAGCCCATGTCTAGTCAAGGACCATGAATCTATGGTGTCAGATGTGAACTGGTACATAACATCCATAGAACATTTGCTATGCATTTGTTCATTTATTATTGTGTTCTGTATTGATTCTAGACACTTTTACTCTGACATTATAGTTTGTGGATGTAGACTTGCATTACCTGTATATTTGATGTAATAGTTATTATATATCTTGATACTGTTTTATAGCTCTTCTCTGTGGTAGTAAGGTTAGTCTGTATCTCATAAACCTCTCTTTTTTAACAGGAAAAGATTTTTTATTTGATTGCAACCCATTCTATTTTGTCTCGCCTGTTCTCTCGACTATTTGAAGCTCAAGTAATTTATTACTTCTTTTTGGACTTAACATTCTTCATCCTGCACTCGCCATCTTCACCTACTACTAAAATGTGAGACTATTCTGTTTATCTTTCTAGCTCTTCCAATCTATTATCTTGACTTGTAATCTAGTCATATCTTATTCTTTTAATATTTCTTGTTTAACCACGTTTTTTTTATACTAACCCCTCCTCTCTTATCTATCTTTGTATGTTGTTTTCCTATTTCTTCTTTCTGTTACATAATAAGTGTACTGTTCTTTAATTATTCTCATCTTACTTATCCTACTCTTCTCTCAGGTTGCTCTTAAGTGCATTGATACAGGGTCCTAGTATGATTAGTTCTTGGATGTATACGGTTTTGTATATATGTATTATACTGTTGTTAATGTTGCTTGTTACATTAGTCCTTTTCAGGACTCCACCTGTTTTTGTATTATCCGACTTGTGTATGCTGTTAACCAAACATGTTCTTTCATCTGTTTTATTTACATGTATTCCTTCTCTTAGAGCGTCTAGGTGGGTAGGCATCGGGGATGTAATGAAGGAATATTATGTTTACATGGTAGAAGATTTTCCTACTCTATTCAACTTACAGTAATTGTACGTTTTATGGTTTTGGTCTTCACTTTTTCCCAGACTTTCAATAGCATTATTCATATCTCCTTCGTCTAATATGATTTTTAGTTTATATGGTCTTATCCCTTATTATTGATTCTTGGAATGTTAGAGGGCTTCACAACAAATCTAAGAAATCTCTTCTCTTTCATTTACTCTTCAAATCCCAGGCAAATATATGCTTTTTACAAGAAACACACATGCTTAGAGAAGAGTGGGACAAAGAGAGGGGGAAAAGTGGATTAACAACATAATTTCAGCAGACAATAGTTCCAACTCTAAAGGGGTGGCTATTATATTTAAGATCAATTTCCAAGGGCGTATCCTGGATGAGAAGTATGACGAAGATGGGAGATGGTGTTATTTCCCTGCTCGCATTCACAATCTCAATAAACCAATACTCTTCTTTAATCTATATAGCCCATGTATTCAACAACACATTTTTATACTAGAGGTTTATAATATTCTTTCTTCTTTCAATGGCCACTACATCATAGTGGGAGGGGATTGGAATGTTGTCATAGACCCAGATTCAGATCGAACTAGCGTTTCCCTTTCATATAATCGTCAAGCATCTATTGCCCTTGAGGAATTAATGACTGATCTCAATCTTATAGATCCCATTTCATTTAGTACTCATTCTACCAAAAATGATTTTTACACATATTATTCAAAATGCTATAATGCATGGTCAAGACTAGATTTTTTCTTGCTATCTGATTCCTTCTCTTACTTAAAGATTTTTTACTCTTCAGAACCTAGGTTTTTTTTTTCTGATCATTCTAAAATCTCACTCAAGCTTTTTCATGATCCTATTACTCCCTCTACATCCCTATATAATAACTGTCCATTAAACAGCAATATACTATCTAATAAATCTTTAATTCAGGAAATGAATGAGATTTTGCTTAATACTAATGTCAACATGAATAACCCACATATCCCACTTGATATCCAATGGGCTGCCTGTAAAGCTTGCCTCAGAGGCATCCTAATCAGTAAAGCTTCTTACCTCAAAAAGTGTTATAAGAATAAAGAATATAATCTCTTATCAAAGATCTCTACCCTAGAGAGTCAATATAGACATAACCCAAATCCCAATAAATATAAAGAAATAAATGATTCACAAAAAGATTTACTGCTTCTTCACCAACAAAACCTATCCATCTGCGAACAAAAGCTTCTTGCCACCTATTCTGAATGGGCACAAATGCCCTCTAAAGCCCTAGCAAGAATAATCAAAAACAATCAATCTCTTCCTAGAATTTCATTCTTGCAATATGATAATAAAACCTAGAAATCTGATTATGACATAACGTGCTTATTCACCCTCCTATACTCAGATGTCTACTCTGAGAAAGTGGACCCATCTTCCAATCATTCTGTGGAACATTTTTTGAGTTCTAAATAATTTCCCTTGCTAAATGAATATCAAAGTGACACCCTCTCTGCCCCATTAAGTCTTCAGGAAATTTTAGATGTTATTGCCAAACTTAAAGCAAACAAATCACCGGGCCCAGATGGATTTACTAATGAATTCTTCAAAGCCTTTAATTCTAAAATTTCTATCCTTCTTAAGGTCTTTAACTATATAATAAAATATGGCATTTCTGACCTGCACTGGAACACTTCAAAAACTATTCTAATCCTAAAATCTAACAAAGACAAAACTGATCCCCATAATTATAGGCCCATTTCTCTAATAAACACTGATATTAAGATCCTAGCCTCTCTTCTGGCCAACAGGCTGAAAAAAGTCCTACGTTCCCTAATCTCCTCAGAACAATCTGGTTTCATGTCACACAGACATGCGTGAGATAATACATTGACATTGGATTCTCTTATTCAATTTTCCAAATAAGAAAAAAATCCATATTACGCACTAACTCTTGATGCTTCAAAAGCATTCGACAGAGTGAACTGGAACTTCCTTTTTCAAACTATGACTTGTTTTAACATTCCTTCTGCCTTTTTAGACATGATTAAGGTTTTATACAAGAACTCATTCACCCGGCTTTATATCAACAAAACTCTATCTAAACCAATAAAGATAGTTAATGGTACAAGAGAGGGATGCCCCTTATCCCCTTCCCTTTTTAATATATTTATAGAACCTTTCTTTTTGTACATCGCCCAGAAAACCTTTCACATGATCCCTAAAATTCACAATACTAAATTACTTTTATCCGCCTTTGCAGACGATTTAATCCTCTACTTTCAATTACCTAATACTGATCTCATTAAAATAGTCAATTCTATCAATAAATTTTCGAAGGCCTCAGACTACCAGATTAACTTTAAGAAATCGCATATTTTTCCCATAAATCCTCTTGCCCATAAACCAAGTTTCTTTCCTAATTCTCCTTTTCATACAACCCTGAACATTAAATATCTTGGGATACAATTTGAACATAACCAGTTATCTACATTTCAAAATAATATGATCAGAGTCTGGTCAGCAATAACGCTAGATCTTCGCAGGTGGGAGTTAATGAATCTTTCACCTCTATCCAAATCCGTGATAATCAAGATGAATATACTCCCCAGACTTTTATATCAGTTCAATACTACGGATCAGATAATCTCTAAATCGTTTTTTTCTAAAATTAACAAAGATCTAGCAAAATTCATTTGGTATCCCAAATCAGTTAGAATCTCATACATTAAATTGACTTCTCCTAAAAACAAAGGGGTCTTAAGTTTTCCGAACTTTCAACTTTATCATTCAATTATAAGCACTAGTAGACTTTTACGTATTTCAAATTTGTCCCAAACCGCATATAATTCATACCCTAACTGGGTTAAACTCTGGTATCAATATATTTTAACTAAGAAGATTAATCCTGCTGCTCTCCCCTTTCTCTGTCCAGAAGATACAGTTACCCTTAAATTACCTATTAGCCTAAAACATAAAATTAGCTCCTTCCAGGAGCTCCTAAAACTCATAAAGCTTGACAATGTCTTTTCACTACTACAACCTCTCCACCAAAATCCCAACATTAAATTGAATAACAAGTTTATTAACCTTTCTAACTTCCCTCTCATAAAAAACCTGTTAGTCTGGGATATCCTCAAACACAAAGATGAATCACTCACTAATCTCCGCACAATCTTTAAGGTCAAATTTAATTACTTAACTATCCTGCGGCAATTGCATGATTTAGTTATTTCAAAATTCACCCACATTTCAGCAAATAATCAAGATATAAATAAATTATATACAATTATACAAACTTTGTTACTCCCTGAAAAAATGCTCTCCAATTCATACAAACTTCTTAATTCCATAATCCAGGATTTTAACTGCCTCTTCTCTAATTACTGGAGCAACTACAACTCACAGCTATCAGAGAATCTGAAGCTCTCTGCCATTAAAAATACCTTAAACTTTTCCCCCTTTAAGAAGCTTTTTTATACCCAATTAATGATCAATAATAATGCGTACCACACTCCCCTCTTATTAAACAAATTTGATCCAATGAAATCCCCCTCATGCCCCTGCTGTTCCCACCCAACAGCTGACCTTTTACATATTCTGTGGTATTGCAGCTTCTCGCATAAACTTTGGACCTCACTAAAAGTTCACCTACAAAAAATGGGATATCACAAGTCAACTCTTTCCTGGGAACTAGCAATTCTTCACATTCCTACTAATACTCTCACTAGGTTTGATACACATGTTTTGGTCCTTTTATGCTCTCTTATGAAATTTTACATTACTAAGAACTGTCTAGATTGATCTAAACTCTGTTGGAACAACTTCAGGGTGTTGGCTCGTACATTTATTTCAGCACAGAAATTTATTTTGAAAAGTCCTAAGAAGACTGCCCTCTTAAAGAAGGTCTAGGACAAGGTTATTGATCTTATCAATTGTGAATAAGTTTTCCTATATTCTTATATTGGAGTGGAGACTTTTCTCCTCTATTTTTGTATTGATCCTGTTGAATTTCCACCATGGTATCATTTTGGTTAACATTTGTATATAATGTATATACTTTATTAAGGTTTTTTTTTTCTTTTTCTTTTTTTGTTTATTTTTCGCCTGTTACTCAGGCCAATATATACTCAGTCTTATGTCAGTTATCCTAATTTCATCTTATGTTTTATTCTGTTGTTATGATATGAAACAAATAAAAAGATTTTTGAAAAAAAAAATCACTGAAAGCTCAATTCACTGAAAACACAATTTGTTGATACACATTTCATTGAAAGTTATATATGGCCTTTTTTCCTGTAGTGCTACCCTGGAGTTAGTATATATAGTAAGGGGGGGGGGTGTGGGGAGCATAGCCCCCACATAGTTTGGATATGTATTATGGTCAGAAAAGAGTAATTTGTTGGAATTGCAAGTATGCATTCATATAGTTCAAAATATTTAAAATAGGTAGGGGGCTACACCCCCCACACCCCCTAATGTGGGGTGCAGTGCCCTCCTCACCCCCTTTACTATATATACTAACTCCAGCATCGCACTATAGTGGGGAAAAGGCCATATATAACCTTGAGTGAAATGTGTTTTAGTAAATTGTGTTTTCAGTGAATTGAGCTTTCAGTGAATTGTGCACAGTTAAATTTGTTTCAGGGAAATGTGCTTTCAGTGAAAAGTCCCTAGACCCATCAATATATATATATATATATATACATGTATATGTATGTTTATATATATGTGTGTGTGGGTGTATATATATATATATATATATATATATATATATATATATATATGTATGTGTGTGTGTATGTATATATATATATATATATATATATATATATATATATATATATATATATATATATATATATATATATATATATATATATATATATATATTCATGTATTACTTGTAACAGCTGAGTTAACTTAGTATCTTATCTGATGTTTATATGAAGTAAGTTTTGAAACACTATGTATTGCAAGAGTTTTTAATTGCAGTACTCGTTTATACTTGCAAGCTTGGTTATTGATCAACATAGCATGTTGTGGGGCATGAACATGAGGTATCAGAGTAAGTCCAGTTTGCGCAGGCTGAAAAATTGTTACTTTAATGTTTTAATTTCTCTTTGAACTATTTTGATAAAGGTTCATTCAGAAGGCTTTGGGTTCATTTTATATCCGGATTCTGTCTAGTAGAAAATGTTTAAAAAATCACATGTCAAAGGAAACAGTGTCCAGTTAAGGGATTTAACTAATATAATGTAATGTGAGCATATGTAAATACATCCTGCATAACACAAATGCAGCAGAGTATCCAGATTCATAATAAAGTAAAATAGTTTCTGACTAATAACTTTGCTAATTTGAAAGATAATTGAATGCATCCCACACAGGATTACTGTCAAAGAATAAAAAGGTCAAAGATGTTGTTCTTTAAATATCCTGTGAGTCATTCAGTTTATCTAGAAATCTTACAAGAACAATATTATGTGATTAGCTATCCTTTTTATCTGTAATATTTAAAGAAATGTGTTGATAATTAGCAATATAACCAATGCATTTTGTGAACTTAACTGAGCAAAAAAAAAAAAGAAAAACAATGAACAATGTCTGATTTTTTGAGGCAATCCACAAGTACATGTCTACTTAAGTAACCTGCTTATAGTCACACAATAGGCAAGTAATAATTGAAGGAATCATACCTTTGATTATGGATTGAAGCTAATTTCACTGTGCTCTATTTGTTTTTTCTCCAGAGAGAGTGCTTACTATATATGATTATTGAATAACCAAATCATCATGTGTCCATGTAGCCACCACAAGTAAATTCAATAAAAAATTAAATAGGCTCACATAGTGCTGAACTGTCCAAAAGATCCGATGCCTTTATAAAACCATGTGATTGTTAAAAACATAATAAAAATGATGGTAGTTATAGTGGTGAATACTAAAAAAAGAACTGAACCAGATCCATTTGCAATATTATTTGCAGTTTTGTGCTTATGGCTAAATAATATTTCCTTTTGTTCCAGAACACAACAATTAACAATGCACTCCTTTAATTTAAGATGACGAATTCCCTTCTGAAGTCCAGTATGTTTAAGGATGAAAATGCTAAACCATTTAATTGTTTTTTTATTTTTAAATAAAGTTATATTAACGTTTTAAGTTTCCCCTGGTGAATCAGTGAATTGTATTCTAAGTATTTACTTACTACTATATTTTTTAGTATTCACCACTACATCTACCTTAATTTTTCATTGTATTTTTAATAACCATATGGTTTTATAAAAAACATCAGATCTCTTGGGTAGTTCAGCACAACGTGAGCCTATTTCAGTTTTTATTATATATCATTATTGCTATCATCATTATAAGCAATATATGAATAATGGCCTCTAATAAAATAAACGAATATATCAAAACTCTGCTCAGTGTTTGTCATAAATAATAATTACTTTGCATTTTGCTGCTTACATGATTACAAGTAATGAAGTCCATATGACTTTTTCAAGTATTGCTTGTAACCCTTTTAGAAAGTGAACTCACATATCTAGCATCCAGCAAAATGAACAACAGAACTTTTTGAAGAAGCAGACACATAAAATCCTTAGCATGCTACTGAGCTACATTATCCATTCAATAAAATGAGAAACTCTTGACTATCTTGCCAATATACATAAAAAGAAACATGAGTTATTGACTTACTTAAGGAACAAATGTGAACCACATTTAGGCCATCTGATACACTAAAGTATTTGAAATGTGGGCCTTAATAAAAAGCAGATATAATAAATATTTTAGATAAGGTAAACTAATTGAATTAAATGTATTTCAAGCATTTTTGCCTAGTACCTGATTGTAATATAATACATATCACTGTATTCCTGTAGCATACATACAGGTACCTCAGCTAATAAAAGCCAATCCTGATGCAGCATTCATCACAGCCACTGAGTTTTTTCCAGCAGTAACCAATATTACACGATCAGGTTTAGTACAATTGTACATACAGTATAGTATAGCTTTTTCCCTGGAAAATAATTCATTGCTTTATTTTATATAAGCTCATGCAATCATTTGTATATATTTAATAGGGTACTAACTGGACTTAAAGCAATATATGATTAGACTGAAACACATACACTACTATATTGCTGTCACATTCCCTTTTTCACAGTTTTCAAGCTGCAATTGCATTCAAGGATGAAACAAAAGTAGAGCATAACTCATTCAGAATCAAAACAGTTTTATCATTTTTTATAAACACAAATGAAAATCCATCAGGTAAAATGCAAAAATCAGTATGGAAAATACAAGGCAATAAGTAATATATAGTTTTATATTTTTACCATGTTTTTAACTATATTAGTGCATCACTCTCCAACAGTATGTACATCATTATTTTCTCTTATTATATACTTCACTGACTCTCAAAATCTCATTTTAATTCATGTTCATCTCCATACAGACTCACTTGCCTAATTATATGATTTAGATTGCTAATTTCTAAAAACATTGCATATTTTAAGTTACAGTCCATTAATTTTAAATATTTGATCAGCTGAACAATTGTGTTTTGTTTTCTTGGGGGCAAATGAATAATGTTTATTAAGCATAAACCCTTGTTTTTGGAGTTGGCAGAGAATACAAAAAAAAGGGAAAATTACTTGCTCAGAGATATGCAGTTTATAAAACTGATGTTATGAGATTCAGACTTAGTGTACTGTTTGGCACTCTCATGCAAGAATGAAAGGTCGCAAGTCAGTTTTGTGAGCCTTGACATCAACAATTTTAGATAACTCAAAGCTTTTTTCCTTTTCTCTCCTCTCCTATTCTTCTTCTTCTGATTTCAGAAACTGAAGCCCCTTAATATCCTGAAATATCTTTGTGTACAGATTTTTGTGAGGTTGAGTAGAGTCCCTTATCCAGTAGTATAGAGAAGAATCCACATTTTTATTGTACACATTGTGAGGTTGAGTAGAGTCCCTTATCCAGTAGTATAAAAAAGAATCCACATTTTTATTGTACACAGAATGGTATATGCCCAGGCTATATTATAGTCTGCTGTGGTTGGCTCCTGATAGTAATGCCATTATTATAATATTTTCAAAAATATTTAATGAATTATCATTGTCTTCTTCTATGCCGTTGCCTGTTCAGTTCTGCAAATGCTGTAGAAGCAATTTCTCCTCCAGCTGCTGTTTTGGTGAGAGTTGGAGTAATTATGTGCTCAGGGAACTTTTAGTTATAATAAACTGAGAGAAGACATGTAATGAAATAGCTTTGTATCTTTTGTGTGCAGAGCAAGTATTTACTAGTTTTATCTGTGAGTCTGTCTATGTCTTCTCTCTTAAAAGTTATAGTTCTGCATTTCTCACAGCCTATAATAGTGCTTTATGTTCCTTTACTAGTGATCAATTATTCTATTACAGTTAAAAATCTGAAAAAAAAAATAAAAATAACTATGCTAACAATAAACAAGATCACTTCACATTTTTTTCAGTCTGACATTAGATAAATCTATTTTCTGCAGCCTACTGAAAGGTAATAATTTGGATTAGGCTTTGCATAATATGAGAAAGATTAAATAACTAAATAAAAAAGTATGAATGTAAGTTCAACCGATAAAAATACAGCAATGTCAAGACAACTTAGGCTAATTCCCTATAAGACAGTATTACTGACATTTAGCTTGCAGTGGACACTTTCATAATAGCAAGAAATCAGAAAAGAGGTATGGCCATTAAAAAAAAGAAAAACTCGTCAGGGTTTTGTCTTACCACCAGATCAGCAACTCCAACAAATAACTTATATAAGATCATTAGCTGGTCCATGTATAGTAATTTAGGGCAGATAATGGGGGGAATTCAATAAATCCTACATGGACGTTTTTCCATGTAGGCATAGTGGCATGCTCCTTACATGGAAGTATGCAGATGTGCGATCCAGTAAACAGAGCTGAGGGGTGTACATGAGTGTGCCAACTTGGAAGTGTCCATGGCATGTAAATAATCTCATAAGCAGGTGAATTCCATGCAAATGAGGGTGGTAGAGTGATCCAGCAAGCAGAAAGGCAGTCCTGCTGACAAGGTGTTGGTGCCCGTAATGTACAGGGAAAAACTCCATGTACAGAATGTAAAACTGACACCAGGGGCTGACAAAGTGCACTGACAGTGGCAGAAATAGCATAGTAGACACAGGTATGTGCAAAACTATCCACCATGTGTCCAGAACTGTAATGAAAATAATTTAAATTAATTTTATTTTTTTTAATACTCAGGGTATGTTTGTGTGGCATGCTGCAGTGCATAAACATGCTTTTATGAAAAACAATAATAAAAAAAGAGTTGAAAATCAAATTTACTAGTATGTGACAGTAATGTATTATAGGACCCTGCATGGAGTATGTACAATGGTAGACTACTGTGGTTGCTAATGAGGTAGGCTCTGAAACCATGTAGTTTCCAGGTAATGTGCATGGATCTCTGTGCAAATGAGCTGGGTTTACTGAATAGCACAAATGGGTATCCGTGTCCGCTGATCCCATCCGTGTAGGCACAAAACCATGTTGTTGTCTACAGAAGAGGTAGCTGACATCAAAAGGGGGTATGTCCATATTCCTTTAAGTTCATTGGAGCTCAGCGGCACCTGTTTGCACTGTGGGGTGCTCTGTTGAGCAAGAGGGTATGTACAGTGGCAGCTAAGCTTTGTTTACCTCTGAAGTGCATGTTTTATCAGGTTGTGCATGTTTGCCTGGTGCACAACTGTGCTGAGTGTGCCCAGCCATGAGGTGTGTCTACTGACTGTTGAGCATTGTTTATCTCTGCAGCGCAGGTTTGCCTGGCATGCTGCAATGATAAGCAAGAAAGGTTGTAAAAAAAAAAAGTGGCTGAGAAAGCCAGTGAAATATTAATTACTGATGATCCCTGTTTCACTTAAACTAGGGCCATTAAAACCCATTAATGATGTACTTGGCAGGCGGAATGCATCATAGATAGCCAATCACACAGGCTGCACCAAGATCAGAGCACTATAAAGAATGCATACAGCCTACAATATGATTTTCCCCCATATTGTGCACCACTGACATACAGACCTGGGAATTTTAACTGACAGAATGCTAGGGGCTACTGCAGGTATGCTACATCTGTATATGCTGGATGCTAAGGTCAGTGCTTCTGAAGCTGATGCTGCTGCTGACAGTAGGCCCAGACTGAGAAGGAGAAGAGTGTTCAGGCCTAGGGTAACCTTCTAGGAGCTACATGAGCTGGAGATTATAGAGTGCTACTGGGTGGACAGGGACATACTACAAGAACTCACTGAGCTCTGCAGACCTCATCTCAGACCCAGAGCCAACAGAGGGGAACCCATCCCAGTGGAAACAAAGGTATGTGTAGCCCTTAGGATACTAGCAACAGGTACTTTCCAAAGACCAGCTGTGGACATGATGGGAGTCTCACAGGCATCAGCATCCACGGTACTCCACCAGTTCCTGGATGTTATGCTACCACATGCCAGTGAGCACATTTATTTACCCCACACCCCTGAGGAGAGGGCCAGCAGTATGCAACTCTTCTACCATGTAGTACACTACCCTGAGGTACTGAGTGCCATAGATTGCACTCAGGTACACATCATGGCACCACCCGGTGAGGAAGGTAGGGTCTATGTCAACCATAAGGGGTATCACTCCATCAACTGCCAGGTCGTGTGCAATGCCCAGGACATTATCATCAATGTGTGGGCCTGCAGACCTGGCAGGTATCTTGACTCCCATATCTGGCATGCATCACAGCGGTACCAGATGGTGGCTAGGGGGGACATCCTGTATGGCCCTTTACTGGGGGATGCTGGCTACGCACTGGAACCATGGATGATGACACACATCAGAAATGCACACGCACCTACAGAAGAATGCCATAATGAGGCACATGTACAAACTAGGAACATCATAGAGCATGTGTTTGGGCTGCTGAAGTCACAGTTCTGGTGCCTTGATATATCTGGTGGAGCCTTGCAGTACTCTCCAGCCACATGTGCACAGATTTTCACATTATGTGCCATGCTACACAATATGATCTTGCAGAAACAGCTGCAGAAAGATCAGCAAAGGGAAGAGATACACAGCCCCTAGGTCCCCACAGCCACACCCACAGGGGGACTTGGAGGAGGAACCCCCTGAGGTTATACCTGTGAGCAGACATAGGCATTCCCAGCATGCCCTGGCCTTGGCCATGAGACAACACATAGCACATGCATTGACAACATACAGCCCTAGGGACTGATACTTTACTCTGACTCACATACATATACTAAAAATTATGCCATTCAGCCCACTTAACCTCTACCTAACCACATATTGGTTGTGTATTGCATGCAGCAGACAGAGTCCACCACAAACTTCAGGTCTGACAACTGCTGCAATTGCAAGATAAGTCATTCTCCTATACACCACTTGGATGGGGTACTAGACCTATGGTGGCATATGTATGGACCTGACGCATGTATGCAAGGAAATACAGTGGCCTACTGGGCTACTTGCAGAGATCTGACAGCCACTTGGGACAACAGGTACTCTATCCAATAGTATGTGCCCCACAATATTCACTAGGCCACATGGCTGGAAACTCCACTACATTATTCAAGGAAGATGCCAAACAGTGGGGTCACAGGGCAGTCTCATGAATGTCTATGCCAGCAGAGCATGGGCTGGTCGTCCCTCACACCCAACACATCTGTGCTCCCATACAACTGCTGTAACAGTAGGTCTGAAATGATATATCAGCAGACATGAAACTTCTGTGGTTGTGGCATAGAACCTGGCCACATGTCACATTTCCCACATAATGCAGGGGGGTGACAGTGTATGTCTATATGTTGTGGGTAGTGTGAGGAATGTAACCTCTCTGTCTGCTGGCTGGTTTGCCTCACTGGGCTAGGGACAGTAGCATTGGTGATGGTGTTGATGGTTCAAATCTGGCAGCATCTACATCCTTTGCATGTGAGGTAATGATATGGTGGTATACCCACAGACTGTCTTAACCCCTCAAGTTGTTACTGCAAGAAAGCTGGACAAACCCAGAGAGAATGGAGGACAAAGGGCTAAACCTACAGACAGACATTATACATGCTCTGCGTAACCTAGAAGGTGGCTAATATAACAGAAATTTGCAACAGCTCAGATTAGCTGCAGGATATAAAGGCCATCACTTAAGTGTGTCAGTAATTACAAAAAAATCAGTGCCTGCATTTTACAGTATATTATCAGAAAACCACACTGTATGAGGAACAGAGCAGACATATGGGGCAAAATGCTAGGCATTCTGCAAAAACATGTACAGGGAGAGGTACGCAGACTGTCACCCTGTGTGTGGTGTTACAGAATGTTCCCCAGTCACATCATACCTCTCAACCTCTTAGAGCAACAAATCTGGCCAAAGCCATGAATAAAAGTGGGACAAAGGTCCAAAAATAGGGACAAGTTTTAAATATTGCACTTACAAACATACAGAATTGATAGAATGACAGGTATTGCATTAGCATGAATCTCTTGATGTATATGCAGTCTGAATCTCAAATATCTGTCATTATTTCTTAACTTCAATCTTTAATGATTTACCACTAATTTTCAGGAAAAACACAAATTTATGTAACACTGACCAAAGATATGAGGCAAATATCCAGACCTTCTGTGCATATCTGTACAGTTGAGAGGTATGAGTCACATATTAAGTTCAGCAAACAGCCGGGGAATGCTTTGGACAATATCAGGGAAGTGCTGTACTGTGGCAACAGATGCAGCAGCCAATGATCTGCAACACACAAAGTCCTGGACTGGAGTACAGGTAGCTCTGGCCTGGAATCACCTTGTAGTTACTGACAGTCACACTGAGCATGCTCCTACACTGAGCTAACATGTGCCCAAGTCTGTTGCCTCTTCCACCCAATGACCTGCTATATGGAAATATGACTGTACATACAGACAGCTAAGTATACATATCTGTCTTTCTCTATTCTCCTCACACGTGATTAGTGTATCAATCAGGATGTGTCACATATATCTATATATATATGTATATAAATATATATATATATATATATATATATATATATATATATATATATATATATAAAATAACAAGATATATATCTAGGTATATAAAGTACAATGATACATAGACTTTCCATATATAGCTACATAAAATATTTACATACTGTACACACACAGCAACAATGAAGATGACATCCCTGTTATACACATTTATATATATATATATATATATATATATATATATATATATATATATATATATATATATATGTAGGAACACTACTAAATCTCGAACGTTTGAAATCTCGAATTTCAAAAGCTTGAGACCATGTAGCCGAAATCGCACATTACCGAAAGACCAGAAGCGCGAAATTCAAAATCCCGATGGTAAGGGATTTTGAGTTAGCGCTTCTGGTGTTGTGGTTCAGGTAAGTATGTGTGTGTAAGTGTGTTTGTGAGGGGCTTTAGTGTGTGTGTGTGTGTGTGTGTGTGTGTGTGTGTGTGTGTGTGTGTGTGTGTGTGAGGGGCTATAATGTGTGGGTGTGAATTTGCCTTGTGTGTATGTCTGTGCTATCTCGGAGTTGGAATATTAAAGTCGGGGGGTGTGGGGGGGAGCAGGGGGGGCGAAGCTTCCCTGCTTATCTTTAGTGTAGGGTGGTTTGTTTGGTTATGGGAGGAGGCTGTGTATATGTTTGTGTGTGTGCTGTATGTATGTAGTACTTTCAAGATTTTGAATTTCGCGCTTTTAAAATGTCGGTAATGTGTGGTTTAGGGATTTTAGTCTCGGTATTGTGGGCTTCAGGATTGTGTAGTTTCGGTATTAAGTAGTGATTCCATATATATATATATATATATATATATATATATATATATATATATATATGTGTGTGTGTGTGTGTGTGTGTGTGTGTGTGTGTGTGTGTGTGTATGTGGGGATGTACGTGTGTCTCCACATACCCTCAGAATACTGGGGTTATCTGCCCATACACATCACAACAGTTGGCCACAACAGTACATAATCCACTCATCCACAGATCCCTGTGCCTGTGAAATGTCACCCTGTAAACAGGCACAGGTGAACAGGCGGTGTAATATACACTGGTTGAAATGCAAGCCTTGAACACACAATATTTTCCCTGGCCATGTATCTGCCTATCAAATTGCAACCAGCCATATATGGCCATACTGGTAGCTGTGCACCACATAGCAGGGATATTACCAGGTATCCCACTCCTAGGACACTAGATACAATAATAGCATCAAGCAGTATCACTCTGCAGGCCACACATGCTAACACAAGGCCACTTTGTGTACTCCACAAGTACTGTGCCTGCAGCCACATATATAAGACACATAACCTGTGGCATATGCAATAAGTACTGCAAACTATAGTGTGTACTTGTAGGTAGGTAGGGATTCTAATCTCACATCATTAAACTTGTATGTGTGCATGTTTGAATATATTCCCTTGCAGCACTTCAGACATCCACTTATAGGTTATCTCTGTGCAATGGTGATGCATTTTATGGCTAGCTGGTGACCCTAAATTGCCCCCTCTAGAAATGCATAACTGATGTCCACCACCTGTCTGACCCGGACACAGGATATTTGTACATGTGTCAACTCCATCACCGCACCTTGTTGATTTGTAGGGTCAGAAAACCCAGGTGACACACAGCATGGGTAGCGACCTTAACACAAAGTATGAATGCATGTGTATGCTGACTGCCACCACTGTCCCTGATAGAGTGTTTTACACATAGTCACCTAGGGAGCCATGTACGTACACTGCCAAACCTTGCTGTTGTCATATATCTGCTGTGCTGCTATGCCACTCTGTGCTGCTGTATTGACACCATCTGCCCATGGTTTATGTCCTCAGAACCCTGCAACAGAAACATACATAGGTCCATTATATACCTATCATTCTGTAACACCCTCACCATTACAATATCATGCAACATAAGATACACAAAGTCTAATGCATAGTCATGTTATATGCCAGCATACAGTACCTGTTGTGGGCCACAACAAGTGGCATGGCAATACAATACAGTACTACATAAGTACATGTCAAGTAATAAAGTCACCCTGTGCATCAGACACATTGCATGTTCATTGCAATTCCCTGCATCGATGGCATGGATGACACGGATGTGACACAGGTGTCATTACATGCACAAGCTGTGGTGTGGGGGTGTTGGTGGACTAGGCTGTGCCAAACAGCTGACATGTGTGTGAGTCAGGAAGGGGTGCAGATTAGATGGGCCATGGAGAGGTGCCATGTGTGTGTGAGTAGGTGACCTGCATGTGACAGTGGTGTTTGAGTGTGTGCATGTACACAGTGACGCCTAGTGCTAGCCCTATACTTGTGTATGTTGGACAGCTGTGGACCGTACATGTTAGAGTGGCCAGTTCACCATCTCTGGCCACGAACATGGGAACTGGCTCTGCCAGAAGTAGTGCTGGCATCACCATGCCCAAGGTCAGATGTGATGCTAGTACCTGAAGGTGACTCCAGTCTGCTTGGGCAGGACCACTCAGGACCACGTACCCATGGCCTAGCACATTGTAGTATGGATAGCACAACTCCCTCTGTAGTTCTGGAGGTACTGCCACTAGGGGTGTGTAACTGTGCACAGCCACGTGGACTCTCAGCAGATGGTGTTGCTGACCTACGTCCACATTTCCAACACCCAATTCCAAGGAGATGCTCCAGCACAGACAATGTGCATTCCAAGACAGACACTGTCTCAGTCTACTGTCTGTCCACTGCATCAGTGAACTGATCCAGGGTGTCTCCAGTGTAGTGGAGGCAGTCACAGATGTCAGACTGTGCTACATCCATAACCCTAAGCATATGTCTAGCGTTGTGTTCGGAATGTGCCTGTGCCTCCATGGTGGACTGAAACATACATCAAGTTACTCATGATGTGACACCTGTAACAGGTGGTGGACAGACAGCAGGCTCCCTATGAGCACCCCTGTCAGTCTGCCTGTGTGGTACCTCACTAGCTCTCTGGCCAGTGTCTACACTCACTGGAGACATAATTGCCACACTTCTCTGTTCAGTGTCTCTACCCTCTGCCTGTCCAATATCTGGGGACTGAGTATGTGTGAGCATACTGACTGTGTGTGGAGACAATGGGGGCAGAAGAAGGATGCAATCTCTGGGACATATTCTGCCCCCAACAACCCCACCTGTGTCTCACTATGGCCACCATCATCATCAGAGTGCAATGAGATACTGACATCAGGTTGTGAGGGGGACAGACTCCAACCCCCCAGTCACCTGTGAAAACCAAGAGAAAAGCAGTATATTACTACCTGCACTATTATGTATGGTAATCCACACATACTCATATAGATGAGGATCCACAACTGCATTAGCAGTCTCACATATTCTCATCTCTGCTCCCATGCACAACAGACAACCACACAACATACACATACAAGTCAAGGCCTTTATAACATGTACTTCAGCTACATCAAGTTAAAGTTGCCAGTACAATATACCTGTAGGGTATGCAATATGTCACTATACATGACAGAAATACACATAAAACCAACAGCACCTAACTTGAGAATGATATCCCACTACTAGTGTCACTGCCTGAGTATGTACCATCTCCCTTTTGTGTTTGCACAGGCATCTTGTAGCAATTGCCTCATGTATACCAAGCTGCGTAGTTGCTCATAACTATAAGTGCAGATGTGTCAATGTCCGTTCAACTACACATCTGTGATTATCCGGTCTATGAACTGTAGTTAACTGTTCCAGAATGGAACATACAAATATTCTACACTGGCTAAACACAACATTTGTACATTTGCACATACGGAAATACGGCATCTCTCAAATTTCACAGGGTATATATGATCCTTACCAGGCACAGGACCCTGAGCTTGGGCAACACCTGATGGACCTGTGAAGAGGTGAGGGAGAGGTAGTGTCAGCACCACCACATGTTGCAGCACTACAAGGTAATAACTTCATATATCCACATGCACAATAACCACTGTGATAATGGCTATATTGCTGAAGTTCTGAGTATGTGTGCACAACTGTGCAAGACTGTGCATAGCATCCAACCCCCCCCCCCCATGCAGAGAAACCTGACACCCATGTACTGGTATGTACAGCCTGCCACAATGACTGATACAGTAATACACTGGTGAACACATTCAGCTTTCCTGGATGCTCCTCTTCAGTGTATGCTGTGGCACCCACCTCCAGGATGTATGTCGTGATGAATGGCTGGGAGCTGTTGGTTGACCCTAGTTTCATCAGGAATTCCTCAGTGGCCGAGAGTGGTTGTTCCATTGCAGGCCCTACCACCAGTGGCAGCATTATACCTTGCAACAGCAGCTGCCCTTTGCCATGCAGCATTCACCATATCCGTGGCCCTGCTCATCGATCCTGTCCTGTTGGCCAATCTGATTAACAGCCCGCACAAGGTCTGCACACAATGCTGTCCACTGTTCACAATTGTGCTGACCCTTGAAAAGAAAGATGTGATGATGGTGTCTGAGGCCATTCAGTATAATGTCATCCTCTGCAGTTGTGAATGATGGATGCCTCCTACAATACATAGTTCTGGAAAGACAACAAGAGGGGAACATTACAGGACCAGATACATGGATGTCCACTATGTACAGATCCTGCATGCACATTATGGCCTGCACTATCCACTGCTCCCTCATACATCATACCTCACAGTCTGTACACACTGCATGTGTAGATATCATCAGGATATGAGCAATACTGGGTTATGTCCCTCTGTGCCGTGACAGATTCTGCTGTATGTCCTGATACCCATCACTGCAGTCTACTGTGGTGTGTCCCCTATGGGCAAATTCCCAGTAATATGTCATATGGCCACTGTCAGACAAATATCAATGTGATATTAGAACATCTATATGGAAACAGTCCTGCAATACCAGTGTGCTACAATGACAGGCAGCAATGCAAACCTGCTGTACTATATGTTCCCAATAGGCATCATATATCTCAACTATACAGATGTTTACAGAATGTCAGGATGTTTGAATCATACATGTGGTCCTTTCCATGCAAACTTTGGATGTCTGACAAATGGTTGGCCAAGCATGGATGGTTGATGTAAGGAAATAAAGTCAGAATCTGACTTTTGCATGTCATACCCCTCAGAAAACAGTTATGCTATAATAATATGTTAGTCTATTCACATTCTTACTTTGTACAGGCTATATTTACACTCTGTCACTGGGTTTGGGCCCCCCCCCCCATTATGGCTTTGTCCTGAATTCTTGCTATAGGAGGTTGACAGGTATGTTAGGCATAGCTCTCAACCAATCAGGGACAAATGTCAATGAGACAGGGACTTGGGCAGAGCACATCAGGGACATTCAGGGATACTTTTACAATGTTAAAACTATTTATGTGACATATTCACAGAATGAGATGAGGTGAAATACAGTACATCATTTGATGTTATAGGAGTGTACACCTTTAGTTATTGTCACTATGTATTACGTATAATCCACGAGCTTTCCTACAGCAGCCACCTATTGTAGGAGGTATTGTCAGGAACAGAGTTTAAATGTGATTGAAAGCAGGGACAGTTGAGAGGCATGCCTGTAGGTGTAGGACAGAAGAGTATCAATGAAATCTCAATACGATAAATCTAAGACAAGCCTACTGCTGTAATACATACTACTCATACCTCCACCCTCCCATTTGCATCCCGTTATAAGGAGAACTCTATTACCTACCTGGTGGAGTGCAGTATTCCTCTACTGACTCTTTCCTCTGGAAATGCTCTGTCTTTGTGACTGAAATCTCATACAGACCTTTTCCCTATAACCCATTGATTGCCTTTTGAAGGTAATACCCATTAACAGGTAATTGCCTCTGCACCAATCTGTGGCTCAGAATTGCTAATTGCAGCCAGAACAGCTGAATTGCACTATCATTAGCCAATGACATGCCACCATAGTGCAATATATAAGGCCTTTCTGTAGGCCTTGGCATCTTTCTTAGTGTTTGAGATGGACATTACTGAGGTGTGGAGACTACAGCATCACAGGGGATAGGTACAAATACTGTCAAATGTACAGATGTATGAACTATGTCCACAGTTTTGTCTCATATGTTTAGTCAGTGTCCCATGACATTGTGGTCATCTGGCAGTTAACTGGCAAACATTGTGGGTTGAGGTCAGTAAGGGATGAGAGACATCTCAGTGTCATTTCATACCTGTCAGAATATGCATGATGATGCAGTAGCTGTTATTCTATCAACCTACTATCTTCGTAGAGGCATACTGTTACACATGTCCCTATCTTTGGGCCTCCTCCCATTAAGTATGGCTGTGTCCAAATCCCTTGTTCTAGTGGGTTGGGATGTATGGTAGGTTTGTAGCAGCTGCCTTTACATACAGCTGCGTATGCTACACATGGGGGGAGTGTGAACACTTTGGTGGACAGCAAGCTGTATGTGTAACTGTGGCAGCTGTGTCATGCCTGTCATTATGGCAGAGCCAGGGTAGGGGTATTCTATACAGTCCAATCAGTGAATGCGCTTAGGGTATGTGTGTTATGCAACAATGCAAATAACAGAGCAGTAGGTGACATATAGTTAGGCTATATGGATATGTGAATTGTCTCTGCCTGCAGGCCTTTGTCTTGCAAGACTGGTTGGAAGTTAATAATGTAGCAGTAACTTGTGGGGATTAAGATTGCAAGACACAATCAGTACTTGGTGTCTTCATAATAATGTAATTGATGTGCAACAAGAATCTGGATTCAAACCACGGACTGTGTGTGGCAAAATGTACTGTATACAATGCATTTAACAGACTGCACTACTGAGAAACTGCAACAATTGTCTGCATTTGCAAGATATATATGCACATATACAGGCTGTGAGAAACATTTCTACATACACGAGTATGTGTGCGGGTTTATAAGGTTGTATTTCTGCACCAGGGTCTCAGCTGAACATGTACTTTACCATTGCTGCCTTAGCAGGTGTCTTACCACAAGTTACTGATAAAAGGTCACATATACCTGGTATCACAGACCTCACTGACATGCATTATTATGACTTTGGCTGTCCACTGGTGTATTATTGCACCAAGGTCCAAGGTACACTCCTATTTTCCAATTACGTTTTTATTTCAGTTACATGCGTAATGACTGTAGGTAGCAATCAGTATGTATTGTTGGGAACACCTATTTAACATAAGACCTGTGTAGCATGGTGGGCTAATGCAAAGTGCTATAGTTAAGAGGGCCTGGGATTGGGACATTGCAGAGCTGTATATTTTGTACATGTGAGTAACAATGAAATAGACACATATAGGCATTAAAGCACTTTAAAGCACATTAAAGCTCATTTAAGCTAAGTGAAGTGGCATGGTGTGCTGCAGAAATCCAAAAAAATATAAAGAAAATAAAAATGTGGTGGTAGGACAGGGGTGAAATTAGGGCAAGCAGGGGAAAAACATAGTGAAAAGCAGGTGGGGATGTGCAGGAAGGGTGCAGGAAAGAACCATAGCTATCTATTTCTTGTACAGCAACAGCTGTGCATTTTGACAGATTTAATTTGGACTCTCAAACCCCAGAGAAAGGGATGAGGACAACATAAATGTGTTGTCAAGCCAACTGGACCAAGTTAGTTATGTCTACTGGACACGTATGTGAAATGGCGAGCTATGTATGCGGCAGTATTTTTTTTGTGGGACAGGTGCCCATTTTTTTTTTAAAGGAGAGTGGAATGTTGGGGAAGGGACATAGGTACATGTGAGAGGTAAGTTGGGTAGAAGGGGATTCAACAGCAGACAGACATGACAGACAACACAGCAGATAGAGTAGGTGTCTGACACATGAGGGGGGGTAAACACCTTGGATGGGGAGGGCGTTGTGGAATCTGAGATGCATGTGCCTCCTGATGGCAGCAGCATGACTCATGTCCCCACCTGTGTGACAGTCAACACTGCTCCTTCAGTGTCCTGAAGGCAGCTGTGCTGGATGCTGGGTGCCAGGGCCAGCCTGCCCCACCAGGTTGGCCAGTGTGCCATAATCTGACGCAAGTGTGGTTCATAAGTCCACTGAACTATCCTGCACACCATGACTGCAGTTGTTTTTGGGTGACAGCAGCCCCTCCACCACCACTTCCAGGGGGAGGCCTGGCCCTGTTCCCCTGTAGTGATTCCACCTGAAGGTGGTGCAGAGGCAGCGGAGAGGTCTCCATCGGTATGGGTCCCAGATGTGCCAGGACCAAATTCCATGACCAGTTGAGGCAAGGTAGGCAGATCACTGGGAACCATCCTTCCTTGACATGCTGTGGTGTTGGAGGTATAGCAACAGATATAGGTTAGTTATGAACAAAACATTGTTAGTAATTGTGATGCCCATGCACTGGCCCAGCAATCAAGGAACCTCAGTCCTCACTACTAACACCAGTGAGGGGTGTCCATATAGGGAAAGGATAATAAATACACACACAGTAAAGTACAATTTCCCTTAAGAGCACACATAGATCACAGTCAGTCTGGGGCTGGTGTCTTCCTTTCTCTCCAGGTTCCCAATAAGACTCCCCACTGGCACAGCTATAGGGTCCACAACTCAGCCTAGTGGCAAGCTAAAACCTCGAGCACCTTCTCTGTCCAACCCTTGCTTCGTGTCCCTGCTCAAGTAACTGACACACACACACACACACACACAAACACACACACACACACACACACACACACACACACACACACACACACACACACACACACACACACACACACACACACACACACACAGACTTGCAAAGGGAATATCATGGGCTATGGCTAGAAGTGTCAGATGTTAGGCTTTAGGCATTACCAACCTTATATCCCTCCCTCAGAGGTCCACTCTCTATACAGTAACCCTTTGTCCCAGTATACAGAATCCACCTTCCCTTGAGAATCAGGTGCCTCCCTAGCTACCTGCCTCAGGCCTTGCAATGTAGGGTCTGAGAGCTGAGCCTGTCTTAACTTTCTCTTTGTAACCCTTCCCAGCTCCCCTTCCACATGAAGTCTGGCATCCTCTGACAGTGGTGCCTCACTGTCAGCCTGTGTACTACTACTCACCTCTACCTCTGCAGTCACTCTGTCTAAGAGAACATAAGTACCCATAAGCAGCTATGGCTCACATTCAGTTTCACTGATACAGAGTAGTTCCCTCCCTGAAGTAACCACCTCACCAGTCCTGGCTGCAATTATGCAGTCTGTCTGGGTCTCCCCCAGGCTACAAGACCCACATGCTTGTCTCCAAGCCTGACTGCATGTAACTGCATAAACACATTGCACTGCCTCATCCAAATCCTTCCCTATCAGGACATCTGCAGGATGGTAGTTTAGAACCCCTGTTGTCTCAAGACAACCTAATATTGTCATTTTGTATTTCCCACTTACTAGCTCTATCACCTTTTGTTCCCCACCTTGCCTCCATGGACATCTGTATGCCACATGGCCCCACTGGTTTCATTCAAAACATTTAACCCTAGGTCGTGGGCATGTACCTAGACTAGTGGCTTTCCCTGCTACTGGCAGAATCAGTTGGAGCAGTCTGTGCTGCCCATTATGGATTCCTTTAGACTCATGAGCAGTACTGCGGGGGTCCCTTTCCTGTGCTGGGATGCCCTGCTAGCTAGGTATAGGTCTCCCTTCTTCCCCAACTCATCTGAAATAGCACCTTGTCTATCAGCTAACCAGATCCTCATGTCCCCGGGCAAAGTGCTAAGGGCTTGTTCCCTTGCCAAAAGGTCTGCCAGCCCTTCAAAAGTGGTGACTTGACATCCGCTCACCCACCTATGAAAATAAGTGCTCAATTCAGCAAAATATTCACACACACTTTCATCTGCTTTGCGTCTATGCTTACAAAACTTTTTCCTATAAGTTTCAAGTGTTAGCTTAAAACATTCTAACAAGTGATTTTTAACAGCACTATAATCAAAATATTCACAATCAGCAAGTTTAGACAACACAGTTACAGCTTTACCATGGAGTAAAGGGATCAGGAACCATACCCAGAGCCTTTGGTCAACATCATACTGTTTACATACCCTTTCAAACATATGAATGAAACTATCAAAATTATCTCTCTCTTTAAATTGAGGAAGAAATTTTCTGAACTTTTGTGCTTCTGGGGTCTAGTTACTCCTTTCTCCATTACCTCCATGACTCTGGCAAAGTGTCAGCATCTCCTTCTCATGCTGCCTCTGCCTTTCCTTTTCCTCAGCTTCCAGCCATAGCAGTTTCTCATTCTCCTCAGCCTGCAAATGTCACACTTTCTCATTGTTCTCACTCTCTAGATGACTCAGTCTCTTAGTTGCTTCTATTTCCACACGCTTGGCCTCCAACTAAAGTCTCTTTAGCTCCAGATGGATTTTTAAGTCCTCTGCAGAAAGGTTGAGCTGTCCATTCTCGGATTGTGGTAATCTCCACTGCCAGTCTGATCGTCCTCCTGGTTGCTGTTTTCTGATGCAGCTGTGACCAAAGCTGCAATCATATCTGCCTTAGTCAGGTTTCCATGCACCAGTCTTTTAGCCTGGCACATCTCAGCCAGCTGGCTCCTTGTCAGCTTTCCATACTCCTCTGCTGACATGCTGCCTGCTCTCCCTGACAAACTAAGCTAACAAAAGAAATAAAACAATTGTGATCTGAACTCAGTATTCAAAAAAAAAAAAAAAAACAGGTAATCTCTGTGGCATCCCCAAAGTCTCAAAACAACCCACTAAAGAAGTGTAGTGGATCCAAAAGCAAAACAGTGTAAGAAACTTCTCTGTGTGGAAGATATTCAGTCCCTATATCTCTAGTTAATCACTGTATATTAATCAGACAAAAGTAGTAGACGTAGTGAACTTAAACTCGTCTTAAGTAAAAAAAAAAAATAAATAAAAATATATAATTGTACAGAATTACTAAGTATTCGAAAGTAATCCAAACAAGGCAGGCAGTCTTTTTTCAGTCAAAAATCCTTTATTAAGTAAAAGACAAGCGATCCAAGTAAAACAAAAATAGAGTAATAGTTTCCTAAACAAATATAGACTTTTTTAACAATAGGTTATGAAAATAGAATATGATATTTATAACTGATTTTTTATATGCAAAGTTTATATGTATATATTTATATATATTTTTTTGATTGCCAAACAGACTAAGGTTGATATATTTCCAGCCATGTAGTATATTGTCTTGGATAAAGTCACAGACTTAATAATCTACTTAATAATCTGGTTAAATAAGAGGTACCACATCATTATAGATTTTATTTAAAGTACATAAGGGTTATATTATTATGACAGCTACTAAGTAGGGAAGAAC
The DNA here is from genome assembly GCF_019279795.1 of Protopterus annectens. Lineage (NCBI taxonomy): Eukaryota > Metazoa > Chordata > Ceratodontiformes > Protopteridae > Protopterus > Protopterus annectens. The sequence continues at coordinate 1,061,764,920 of NC_056727.1, read as the reverse complement.
CAGCTCGAATGTCACACTGATGGGGGAAGGGATGTGAATTTAACATGTGTACTAATAACACTTTGTTTTACAGCACAATGAACCACTCCCATGCCTGATAAAAAGTATATATATATATTTAGAAAGCTTGAGAGGATACTCTATTTTTGTTTTACTTGGATCGCTTGTCTGTGTACTTAATAAAGGATTTTCGACTGGAAACAGACTGCCTGCCTTGCTTGGATTACTTTCGAATACTTAGTAATTCTGTACAATTATATATTTTTTTGTTAGTTTTTTTTTTTTTTTTTTTTACTTAAGACGAGTTTAAGTTCACTACTACTTTTGCCTGATCTGATTACTTTACAGTGATTAACTAGAGATGTAAGGACTGTACATCTTCCACACAGAGAAGTTTCTTACACTGTTTTGAACTCTGACTATTCACTGCATGGCTGATTTAGAGTACAAAACACCTTCAGTGATCACGGTATACAAGCTACAGGAATTCAAACTACCAACACTACTACAAGCCAATTAGTATTTGCCAACCAATTAATATGCAGTGTGGATATCCCACCACTGCCAAACAATTAATATGAGATGCCCATGCACTGGCCCAGCAATGAAGGAGCCTCAATGCTCACCACTAACACCAGTGAGGGGGCATTCATATAGGGAAAGGATAATAAATACACACACGGTAAAGTACAATTTCCCTTAAGAGCACACATAAATCACAGTCACTCTGGGGCTGGTTTTTCCCTTTCTCTCCAGGTCCCCAAAGAGATGCCCCACTGGCACAGCTATAGGGTCTGGATCTCAGCCTAGTGGGCAAGCTAAAACCACCAGCACCATCTCTGTCCAACCAGTGCTTCATGTCCCTGCCCTAGTAGCTGACACACACACACTTTGAGATAAGAGTTTATACAAGCACACAGACACTCCTGGGGAACCTGTGCCAGCCTTCCCCAGAAATAGGAAAGCATTAACTGTATATTTCATTACAATTAGCATAATATATCTATACTCACCGCAACCTGGCCATGTGACCCACATCCCCTTGATGTTGTAAGCTCTCTACTATGCAGCTGTTGGGAGAGAAGCACACCATTGTGCATACTAGTTTAGCAGACATTCAGATTACATATAGGTGAAACAGAGGTAAAGGTAGTTACATACTTGTAGGGTATTCCCTGCCCAGGCTTCTCTAACTCAGGTGTCCAAGAGATCCTCCTATCATCACTTTAGATCATCATGCTGGTGACGTACCTGCTCGTCTGTGTGTGGGGAATACCTGTCACACTGCAAAATAAACATGCCAGCTGGCACCAGACCTCTGCCTTACATTCTGAGTCCTGGAACCTTCTGTGCAGCAGTCTGTCATCATGGTTTTTGACAAGGAATCCAACCATGAACCTGGACTCCTGAATACCCCAACACTGAGCACAAAATCTTGAACCCTCTCCAACATCTGCCATTGTATCCTTCAGAGTCAGAAATCTAATGGACTATGCTGTATTCCTACCTAGTCCACTTAACATAGCCTATTTTCCCACCCTTAAATGCCATTGGTCAACATTTAAAAATGTGTTGTTTCACTTAGCACCACACAAACAGTTGAGCTGAGCAGTGTGAAAACCAGCCAAGTGAAACTGAGCAGTGCATAAACATGTCTAGCTATTATCGTGTTTATGCGGTGCTTAGTAGGTCTTAGCAGAGCTTAGCTGAGCGTTATGGAGCCATAATTTAAATTTCTAGCTATAATTCCTATTTTAAAAATTAACACTCACTTTCCCTTTGATGCATTTGAACTCTGGATCTACTGCACATGAGGCCATAACTCTATCCATTTAGTTATGTAGATACGTCAAATTTTGCTATACCTTTCCATGTACCTATGAGCTACGTGAGCACCGTGCTATGCCATGCAAACCCACTCATCAATGCTTAAACATGACATTTAAATAACTAATTAAATGCATCTGGTTTCTATTTTTAGATGTCTAGCAGATGTCTTGGCACTACTTAGTATTGCTGTGATCTGTGCCGTGCTATGCAAACATACATTTCTTTTAATTACATTGAAATAATACAAGTGGACAGTGCAGGGAGTGTCTTACTCATCTGCAGAAACAGCACTACACTCCTTACGTTGATCCAATAACCATGTTCCTCGGCTCTCCCTTGGCAATGCACCATGATTAATATGTATGGCACGCTGCCGAGGGGGAATTGGGAATACGGACATGATACCATAATGTGTAGGCTCTACACTATGCCTACACAGATTTTATTAAATCCTGGGGATTGACTTTTATATATGCAGCAGTGACTTCAGATTCCTCAACATACTATGCCATGATGAAAGAAAACATATTGTAACATTTTCTAGAGCTTTGTAAACTCAGAGTAATGTCTTGTCTTAAGTAAAAGGTGCAAGAAAGAGTATACAAACTCAAGCCAGTGATCAATGATATTTACAGAATAAGCTTAGTCCTCTCACATCTACATGAAATCCTGACTATCCCAAGCTTAATTCTTCATGCTAAGTTACTAATGAATTATTTTAAGGAAAAAAAATTAAGTTTATAGTTTAAAAATGAATTAAAAGTTCAGTGTAGTCCTTTAGCACTAAAATCAAGTTTGGGATCATTTAAAACATTGAAAAGACAAATAACACAGTTATTCAGATCAGTTCAGAAGTAGTTCAGGAAAAACATTTTTAGAGGTTAGAAACTGCTTCAAATGTATTTAATATTTCTGTTAAAGTACATCTTCCACAGAAATTGCACTCTAAAATGAATAATAAGTTTAATAAGATTCTGTCCTGTAAGTTACACGTTGTTTCTCTTTTTAACTTCGCAAGAAATATACAGAGAGAGTTTATATCTATTCCACATGACATTATGTTGCTTCTTATCATGTCTGATGGTTTAATTATTTTATTTGACAACATATTAAAGTTATGGATGTCTGTCTTAGTGGGTCTCTACCTTTTGTTGGTACTTTAAAATAGTCTTTCAGCAATGCATTCTTAGCCTGAAAATCTTGATCCACTGTGTTTTACTGAATGTCTTAAACTGTCTGCAGCATTACACTGGAATACCTTTAACTATAATATAGTTTCTTCTGAACTGAACTTCTAAAGTCAGTAATTTTTATGTCAGTTATTGTACTATTTCTTCTTGAGATAAAAGTGTCAATTTACTGGACACTCTTTAATCTTCTAGTTCAGATATTTTTTCAGTTTTGTGTGTTCTTGTCAGATGGATTGCTGATTCTTAATTTCTGTTAAGTCAAATAAATAGCATTGCAAAACAGAATTGGTGGTTGTACTTCACTTCTATGGCTGGTCAAAGAAATAGGAGAATTTGAATTTTTTTCTCTCCAGTCATCTTAATTCTGAAAGTTTGATATATTCTTCATAATATATTTCCAAATAGTTTTGAGATAAATAATTTTTCTTAATCCTAGTCAAATTTTCTCATGCATTTTTAATAATAACCCATTGAGTTACATTTACTATTTTTTCATGTAAGTCCTAACAGCTCATGGGGAATGTAGGGTTCTATCTGTTTAATCCAAAATTTGCATGTTGGAGGGAAACAGCTTAAAAGTATGTTATGAAGTGTTTAAATCATTTTTTTGTTCTAAGGTGCTTTAAGTATTTAGAGGAAGCTAAGGTAATAATGCACATTATAGCACTGCAGACAAAAACAGAGCATGTGTTTATTCCAGCAAGGCTGTCTTGAAAGCCAGCTCCAGGATATACAGTCATATGTATCAGCACTTTGATTTCTGCAGTGACCTATGGCAATATTTGTAATAAAAAAACAAACTAAAGATGTTTTGTGGAAACTCCAAAAAAGCCAACAGCCAGTGCTTTCCAGAACACAACATAATTTTCTTTACACCATAATATAGCTAACCACTTTCATTCTTTTTTATTAGAGCTTCCTCCTCAGAGCTAGTGTTAAAACAACATAATGTCCTTTTATAATAAGCATCAGATCATATGACCATATCATCACTCAATTATACAATTAAATATTTAAAACATGGAAATACAAAAAGTGTACAAATAAGTATGCCTCTACTATGTTACAAATCATTACAAACCTATTGTTTCTAACTTCCAATAAACAAATGTAAACATTTTAGAAATTTAAATATTAAGAAATCAAAGCCTTTGTGATTAAAAAAAATGTTTAATATTAATATTCTCATTTAAACCTGGCAGTGTATCTGATTATAATATTATCTGCCAGTTTAACTCCTTCACTTCTAGACTATTATTAATGTCACCACAAAAAGGTGTTTCTGTAATGTAATCAACTGCAAAAAACACAACTATACTAAACTCAGTACAACTGCTAGCATGTTTGGCTAAATTATTTAGAAAATTTTAATTGCAGATAAATGCGTATAAATTATTTTATATAGTTTTCTTGTCATTTTTACTACATAAAAGCTATCTCAACAGTTGCATGTAGCCAAATAAACTAAAAAAAGTATAATTACATGTGAATCTATAACCTGTCCCCTTTTTTTCAGAAGTGTTTCAAAACTATATTAGAGCCCTCATTAATGTAACTGCAATATTTACAGCTTTGACATCTAAACATTCCACATTTTCCAGAAAATTAAATGTTTTAAATATTTAATTGCATAACTGAGTGATGATGCAGTTATATGAATAAGAGATCCATAAGTCTGTTTTCATATGCAAAGCCATGGAAAGAGTTATCATAGAAATGATTAATAAGAGACACCTACACCTTTTTCAATGTTACCATTGATAGGACGAATAAGGACAGAAGAAAGAATAAAATATTTGGGGATTGACTTTTCAACTGAAAATAGAGAATTTTTTATCAACAATATTAAGGCAACTGGAGACCGAATAACAATGGATTTGAAAAGATGGAGTAAGTTGAAGCTACCGATGATGGCAAGAGCAGCGATAATAAAAATGAACGTTCTCCCCAGAATGCTATATATTTTTAGAGCAGCACAACTTAAAATCACGAAATCCTTTTTCAAGCAATTTCAGATAGGACTGGGGAAATTTCTGTGGGAACCCAGAAAAACGAGAATATCCTATGAAAAACTGATGGCTCCTAAAACGAGGGGGGGGTTTGATTTACCAGATTTTGAGATGTATTATACAGTGATTCAGGCCAATAGGATTTTAAGGGTGTCTTACTTGGATAGTGAAAATAGAAAATGGATACCCAAATGGGTACTGCTAAATTATAAACATATAAAAGGGAAGAGAATTAATGTTAAAGCTGTACCATTTTTGAATATAAAAACATTGAGTAAATATGAGTTAATGGAACACATCAAGGTATGGGCAGTGGCGACTTAAACTCTGTTTGCCTCCTTGAACCTTTTAAAATATATGATGATGTTTCAACCGTTTGATGGAAATCCTAATATAACTATTGGTAATCAACTGATAGACTTAAAGAAATATCCAATTATAAAGGAATTAACTGTAAGGGATTTATACCCCTTCCTAGGAGTAGCGGTACATGATATCTTAAAAGAGATGAATCTTCCCATCTCTTATTTAATTATAATGAGGCAGTTAAAAGATTTGGCCATAAATTATTTTACCAGTTCTGAAATAAAAAAAGAGGAACTAGTTATTTCAGGTCATCTGTGGGAAGCATTGCAACAAGATAGAAAATATATATCCTCAGCGTATAAAATGGCAAAAGAGAGAAAATATAATAATCATATTCTGTTATCCAAATACTGGAGAGAGAAATTGCCATCCCTAGACGACAGTAAAATAGTAGAGGCGTTTAACTTAACATTAAAATCCGTATCACTTCAAAAACTGGTCTTTACTCAATTGATGATATTTAACAATGCATATTATACCCATCTTACACGTCATAAATTTGATTCAAAAAGTCACCTAAATGTCCACAGTGTGTAGATCAGACAGCAGACCTGTTACACATGTTCTGGAGTTGCAAGTGCATTTATAAATTATGGAATTCTTTAAAGTTACAACTACAAAAATGGGTTACCAAAACTCAACACTCTCCTGGGAATTTCTGATTTTACATATTCCACGGAGAATTTGGACAAAACAAAAAGATTGTAATTATGAATATTAGTTTACTAATGAAATTATATATAGCCACAAATTGGTTGAACCCAGCACAGGTGTCGTGGCAAAATTTCAGGCTGTTAGCGATTAAGCATATATTAGCACAAATTATTAATTAGAAATAATAAGAAAAGTATAAACAGCATAAAATGTGGGAACAAATCTTTAATATTATTTTGGCGTGGCGGTTCCTATCCACTTTCCGTCAGGACATTCTGTATGTGTACCAACACATTCTTGGATTAGATAGAAAATGTAGAAATAATACAAATTATTGGCTTGAGTTGGTTTATAATTGTCTATTGTAGATGCTTTTATGTTTAATTTTTTGTGATTTTAATTTCCTGTACTTGGTTAAAATGATATTTATTCTTAATGTATTATAGGGAAATTCAAAATGGAACTAAAACATTGGAAGCAATATTGTACATAATGTAAATAGTGTGTGAAATGTATAATGGTTTGGCAAAACAATAAAAATAATTATTGAAAAAAAAAAGAAATGATTAATAAGGACATAAAAGACCTTAAACAGTGGATCCAACCCTGCTTGGTTTCACCAAGAGCAGATCATGCCTACTCAACTGGACAGACTTCTTTGAGAAGGTCACCACTGCAATGGATGAGGGAAAAATGGTGCATACAGCCTACCTTGACCTAGTTAAGGCATTTGTAGAATACCCAATTTGGCATTGTAAACATGCTCACAGATATAGACATAAACCCATATATTAAATGTTGGATAGCCATCTGTCTCTCAGAAAGGACCCAGAAAGTTAGGATAGGGAAGACCACTGCCACAAACAGGCTGGTCAATAATGGAGTCCCTCAGGGCTCTATGATGGGAATGCTCCTTTTTGTCATCTACTTCTTAGAAGCCAAGGTCAAGGGCCTCTGGATGACAAAGTTTGCAGATGATTGCAAATTAGGAGCAGTTGAGAAACCCACAAGACACTAACATCCTACTGGAAGGACTAACACAGATAAATGACTGATGCCAAAATCATGGCTTAAAACTCAGTGTCAAGAAATATATATTACCCTTTGAGAAGTCAGCCACCCTAGGAAATTACCTCATCGACAGCACATCCCTAATAGTTGAACTAGTAATCGGGGATTGGATATGCATGTAGATAGTAACCTGACTTTTGAACAATATGTGTCTAAGGTATTAAGGAAATCATTCTATGTTGCTCAACTTATAAGCAAGGGCATGGCATCTAGGTCCAAGGAAGTTATTGTTCCACTGTATTCTGCTCTCATTAGGCCCTTCATTGAGTACAATTACCCCGTAACTTTGTACCTGATCATGTTCATGCAACAACTGAAATGTCCACAGATGCTCCTCACAAGAAGACTGCACATCATCTCAAAGTAATTTGTCTATACTCTGTTTTTTACAGACTACTGACAGATGATTTATGCCTGGCATACAAGGCATCCTTGGATCCCAATTTGATGGATATTTTACATATCTGTAAAATGAATAGCATCAGAATTACTCAGTCTTGGGATTTAAACTTTGCTTGCAATGTAAATAGGACATGTTGGAGGGACAGGTATGCATCATAGAGAATCCCCTTTTCTCTGGAACATACTTCCCATCTATGTAAGGCAGAACTCTTCCCTAGCCCTATTCAAGAGAAACCTGGAACAGTGCATGGGAAATTGGAAATACACCCAAGGACCAACACCTATGTCTCCCTAATAGACAGAGGTAGACTGTAAGTCTTTCCCAAGCTTAAATATTCCCTAAAGATAACCTCTAAGGCACATAAACTTGAGTGATACAGTTAGAATGCTTGGCTAGAATTATACAGGCCCCAATGATTGTTTCCCTAGTATATACATGTGTACCTATGAATCAATGCTGCTTCTGATTACATTAATAAGAAAAATCCCACTACACTTAAATCAACATCCCCATATTTATAGTTGTCCATCTTATTAATTAATTTCTTCCATGTCTAAGCTAAGCATGTAAGCATGACTGCAATAAGCCCTCAACACCATTCAACTTGCTACTTTATCCCTAAAACCACTGCTATCTCTTTACATTAATATTTTAAATAGACATTAGGGGGGATTCACTAATCCTCCGTGTAAGACTAAATAAGTCTTACACGGAAACGGCCGTCTAGGAGTATGACGTCAATGCATCATGCATATGCATGAGGGTGCACTAACTCAACTGGAAGGCTAACACGGAGCGTATAAGACTGCAGGGGGCATGTCGGACTGCCAAGCAGTCCAAATATCCATGCCCCTGCAACTATATAAATGTGAAAATGACAAGTGCAATGAGTGAGTCCGCTGAAATATACACATAGCAAACACTACACATCCCCACATACTAAACCCCTTTGTAATTGTAAAATGTAAACCTAATACATCCCCACATACTAAACCCCTTTGTAATTGTAAAATGTAAACTGTTTTTTTTTTTTATAATTCCCGATATAGCTGCTCATATTTGCGCGTGTTTGCACAGGTGTGCCCATTGCTTAGCTACAGTTAGCAGTTTCGACATCGAAGAGTATAATAAGAAATGTTTATGCAAATTAAGCCAAATAGCTATAGAGTAGTGCTAGAGCCTTTGCACAAAGAGGAGGCATTTCTGGTTCTAGTCCTGCCACTCCCCTTTCTATTTTATGTTTTAAATTAGTATATAAAATAATTCCTGACATATATGAATGAAATTTTAGTAAAAATTATTGAAATGGCCAATGTATTAGTGAACAAAATGTATATATATAAATATAAGAAGGTGAGCAGCATTAAGGATATTGACATATAATTGCCCATAGCTAAGCAGCATTGTACCCAGCGCAATATAGTTGCCCATAGCTAAGCAGCACTTTACCTAGTGCAATATAGTTGCCCATAGCTAAGCAGCGCTTTACCTAGCGCTATATAGTTGCCGATAGTTAAGCAGTGCTTTACCTAGCACAATATAGTTGCCCATAGCTAAGCAGTGCTTTACATAGAGCAATAGGTTTGCAAGGAGCTGCGTACTACGCTAACCAGTGCACCGTAGGGCAACGTGGAGCAACGTGGAGCAACATAGAGCAAAGTTGAGCAAAGTCGCCTAAACACAGCCACACTCCCTAGCCTGTCTGGACAGTAGTAAAATAAAAAGCAATGACAAGGCTCGAATCTGGGACGCTGTGCACCATAATCAAAGTACTGAACCACTAAGCAATGACAGCTTAGCATAAACATGCACTGTTAACATACATATACTTATAAATGGAAGTTTAACCATTGCTAAGCAGGTTTGCTGTTAGCTGAGAATTTTCAGAAACGGACAATCACAAATAAGTGTGGGAAATGAGGCATATTTAAGCTCCATAGGTGGGAATACTCTCCATAACTGGTTGTAGCTCCCATCTGCAGTCAGAATGGCTGGTGCTGGAGAGGGTACTCACTTTCGAGTGCAACGGTGGGGCATCGAGGAGGCAAAATACATGGTTTGGCTCCTTGTTCACCATCATGAGTCAAGACTCTTGTATGGCCAGTTCCAAGAGATGGAGTACAAAGCGAAGGCTTGAAACCAGTTAGCTCATGATCTCACTAGTGCCACAGGTGTCCCTCAGACTGGTGAGCAGGTCCATCACCACAATGCAGACCTCAAGAGACGGAAGCAGGACCAACTGAACCAATGGATACAGAAGGCCTGTGACTTGCAAGATGCTGCACTACTGAGTAGGTAGCCATGGAATGAAGTATGTAAGAAATGCTATTGTAGTCTATATAATGGATAGGTATGTCTCAATATCCCTTCATTTACTTCACAGCTGCAGGTGTCCATGTGGCGAATCGGCAAGCCTATGCAGATAGACTGCTAAGGCTGTGCCACCAGGTAGGTTAGTAATTATTCTGCATGTATTATTATATAAAACAAGTAAGAGAGCATGAAAAACAGTGTTGTAACCCATTAATAAAGGTATAATAAGTCTTTAATAAAGTCTCTGCATGTATTGTAATATAAAATAAGTGAGAGAGTGTGAAAAAGTGTTGTAATCCATTAATAAATGTATAATAAGTCTGGAATAAAAGTATTCTGCATGCACCAACATATGAAATGAATGAGAGAGAGCCACTACAAAAGTGTGTAATGTAATTAATAAAGGTATAATTCCTGGACTGTGTCCGTGTTACTTTCTTTGATATGTTGTTGTACCCTTGCATTATGGAAATAGTACAGCTGTATTAAGTGCTGTGAATCCACACTTGTGTAGGTCCATATAAAGTGGATGAAGGGAATGCCAGTAGCTCTTAAGCATACATACAGTCCTCAACTGTTGGTTCATGGCTAGCATGTACAGGTTAATCTGGCACATGAGTAGCTTGTGATTGTGTTCCCCACAAATGTCAGTGTGCTCCTAGAAATGTAGGGGTCTGTGTAAATGTAGCTGATAATGTCACCTGAAGACAGCCAGATATGTAGATATATGAATATAAATGAAATATATAAATATGTAGCAGTAACATCTGCATCTTGAACAGTTTGTATGTCAGATACAGGTCAGGTATATAAACAACTATCAAAACCCATTTCACAATTTAATGGACACTGCCTAGTGTAATACATGTAGGGGATATATACTTGCAGTCAGTAGGAATGTAGAGTAAAGTTATAAGTATATATAAGTTGTTAATGGAGTGATCTTTTTACACCCTACTTTATGGTCATAAATAATGCCATTCCACACCTAAATGGGTATGTGTAATTTGAAAAACTTTGTTGGGACATATGTCTTATTGGTTTATAAATATCTGCATGTACTTTGATGCATGTTCCCTGTTCACATACCACAACCTTGGTGGCCTGTTGCCACCAATCAACCCTGCATGCTGTTGGAATGTCCACTGTTGTTCTAAATATGATCCTCCTCTCCCACCTCAGCTGGCGATGGCACCTGGCACCAGCATGCCCGGTGCACAGCCCGAGACCTCCTCCTCCGGTGGCCCTGTGCCACCTTTGGGTGGAAGCGCTGCAGGGGATGGGGCTCGTCCCACCCATGCAAGCGTGGCCAGAGGACGGCCACCTATCACCCTCCGAACGGTCCAGGCTGTGGTGCGTAGGGAGATCAAGCATTCAGTCACTGATCCTCTATGCCAGCTCGAGGCAAGAGTGGAGTGACTCATGGGTGAGTCTGCCCCTCCTACGCTGCCCCCAGCACAGCCACCCTCCGGGCTGTGAAGGTGCAGTGGTGACTACCCATGGGTGGGGATGTCAGTTCCACTGTTGCCATCTGTGGGCTCATGGGCTTGCGATTTCCATACACCCTTCCCTGTCAATGGTGTTCACCCACCCCATGTGTCATATGCCACCCCTGTATGCGTCTTGTTTGTATTGTCTGTTTACCTCCCCAAATATACCTACTTCCCCTACCCAACATACCACTCTCACCTGAAAAAAAAAATGGGCAATCTGCTCCCACAAAAAAATTACACCCCATACATAGCTGCCCATTTTGCACACATGTCCACTGGACACAAACTGAAATTTAATTGGCAGTACAACATACTTTGTTGTCCTCACTCCTCTCTCAGGGGTGGAAAGTTTTAAAATTCCATCCAAATTATTAGTATATGCACAGCTGTTGCTGTTAAAGAAATGGGCAGCTATGGACCTTCCCTATACCCATCCTGCACATCCCGAGCTGTTTTCCCTACTGTCATTCCCTCTTTGTGCCCCTTTTTCACCACTTTCCTATCTCCTCATTTTCTTTTCTTTCAAAGAAATTAGCTCGGGGGTTAGTGGGAGTAAGCCCTTTTAAGCAGTAGTTAGCAGGCTTGTGTGAGTTTGCGCATATGTGCGCTTAGCTAAGTATTGCTAAGTATTGCTAAGTGTCACACAAACCTGCTTACAACTGCTTAAAAGTGCCGTAGTCACCCTGCATATAAGGGGCCTTGTTCTGCTCAGCAGCAAAATAAAACACCACTGCCAGTCTCGAACCCCAGACCTTAGACGCACTAGACTGCATGAAGTACCACTAGACCACAGTAGATATTCAGCAAGATGTTGCTGAAATATATATATATATATATATATATCATGCATCAGAATGTGTGAATATAAAGGAAAGGTAGGAATGTCATAACACAAAACCTGTTCTGTGGAACTATACCAGCAGTTGTTGTGAAATTGCATTACATGACTGTGATAACAGAACCAGACATTCTAGCAGGAAATACTGTTACAGCAGCAATTCAGAACCCCTACACAGTATCATAGCAGGATAATCCCCACAGAAATGTACAAAATACTAGTGTATTCAAGATACAGCAAGGATGTAGGTAGGCATACTCAGTACTATTATTGTCCAGTTTCATGAGCATCCTGTGATAATGTCAACAAGATAAAAAGCACAAACACTCCAGAAGTGAGTACATTAATATCCACAGTATAGGTGTACCCAAACAGTTCATGTGCCAAATGGAAACATCTCAATAACTACATATGTATGGCAGCTAATTGTAGATGTTGTAAAGAAACTCCATACTCCCATGTATCTTGTGTTAGCATTTCTATGGGAGAGTACAATTCTACACTGTCAACTGTGTACTGGAAGAGGCAACATTCAGGTCTGAGTACAACATACAAATAACTGGTTACACCCTTAGCAACATTTAGAAGAAGTATACCAACCTTCTGACTTACACTATGGTGTCCACAGCAAACAAGCATGGGCCCCACTTTGGAAAGCTGAAAGGCCTACGCATACCTGACCAAGCAATTTATAGCATTGGGTTGCTATGACAGTGAGTACTGCAGTTACCACACAGCAGGCTGCATGCAATTACCAAATGGTGGCCACCAATTGGTGCAGAAGCCATCACATGCACATGTGCAGATACCTCTAAAAGCAGGCTGTACTTGCTGTCCACACATGCAATCATTTCATTGCAGCCATGGAGAGAGAGAGAGAGAGAGAAAGAGCGAGAAAGCAAGAAAGAAAGCAAGAAAAAGAGACACAGAGACACAGACAGACAGACACCGGCAACAACAACAGCAACAGCCACAGCAACAGCAAAAAAAAAAAAAAAAAAATCTATATATATATATATATATATATATATATATATATATATATATATATATATATATATATAAATGGTATTACTACACACACAGAAAGTAATAATACAAACCCATACAAAGTAAAGGTATGTAACTGATATGTATTTACTGGCATGTAGTAGATGTTTTTGAAGAGTACTCTACATACTTTGAATTATCCATATGTGGCAGCAGTACGTATCTATACACATATGCCCCGCATAACTACTGCCATGGAGAAATCAGTGTGTAGGTAGTTCAGCATTAAATGTCAAACATCTGATCCATGTTATCTCTGTTCTGTACAGTGGTGTGTACAATGGCTGTTTGGGGAGTAGCGCCTACAGTTATATAAACAAGGATGTGACAGAGTAACAAATGCATGATAGTCATATTAACGTGTAGCTTAGCATTGGCAACAGCTGTACCAGGCTAGTATGCTAATCTAGCATTTGCAGCTATATATAAACCCTCTAATATTACTGTGTGCTCACATGTGACACCTGTTCATGTTGCAGCAAGGACCAGCAGGTCAGCTGTGAGGTCCATAGACTTACAACAGTATGGACCTTGTGTGTGCATGGCACACATATACGGAGAGATCTGTGTGTGTCAGATATATTAGTATCTGTACATGTGCATAGAGCAAGGGACATACTGCAATTAACTACAAGGACTCAATGAACTAGTGAAACCACAAAAAGCGAAGAACTGAGCCAAAGGCTGACCAAAATAATTATCTTGAAAACTGATTTAATTAGCACTTTCGGAACGGTTAATACCCTTCCTTCTTCAGAATAACAAACAAACAAGAAATACAAGCAACAATTCCCATTTAAAAGCAATTAAATTGATCATGTGATGACTATTGACGTCTTTGCTTAATTAACCTAAATTAGCTAGGTCAAGTCCTGAAATTACATAACACCTTATTTCTTTCCATAAAAAATACTGTTGTGACAATAAAAATAAAAATAAAAATAAAAATAAAACAGTCCACATGTACCCTGTGACATACCTAAATATTGTTTCAATTTTAATGAAACCCTTATGATACACAAGCTAGCTGTAGGCTTAACATAACAGCTGTAGGATCCCACCAAACTACCCAGATAACACTTAATCTAGCCAGAAAGGATGTCAGGGAACGCATCTAGCTAAAAAATAGCTAAAAAATAAAGATCTAAAATGAAGGGTTACCAGCGTATGTTACTAAAGAAAATTACAAATGAAATGCTTCCTTAATAACATTATCTTTTCAGAGCTAATTTTTTCAAAATACATGAAATGGAAATTTGTTCATTCAAACCTGGAAGGAAGTAAGCTGCAGTTTTAATTTGCCAATATAATTCCTCCATCTTAAGTTGAATTTGCCATGGTCCTGTGTATGGGGCATCATCCACCTGTTTCAGAACTGTAAACTTAAACTGGTGGCTTGGATGTTCAATGATGTGACTAGCCAAGGCATTCATTAACTCTTTTTTAGAAATGGCGTAAGAGTGCTCATAAATGCATTGTTTTAACTTACGCTCAGTTTTCCTATATAGAAAGCGTGGCAAGCTAAACAGCTTGCCACATAAACGATTGCCTTGGTGTTACAGTTATATTTGCCCTTTACTTTGTACTCAATGTTGTTAATTATGACAGTAGTTCCTTCCTTAATAAACCTACATTGTCTACAGAAACCACATTTTCCCATACCAAATGTCTGTGTTCTCAACCTAGGTCTACCTGCTTCTAAAAGGGTTTTAAGGTTGACCCCTCTTCTAAATGTGATTGCTGGAGGACCTTCAAACATACCATGAATATTTATATCATTTGATAATAATTTCCAATTTTTACATAGTATGTCTCTAATAAAATAGTGGTCTGTAGAAAAGGTACATAAGAACATTAAGTTGTACTTGTGACAACTGTTTAGTGGATTCTTGTGTTGCCTACTGTCCTCCTCATCTTCTCTCACATAAGGGATTAGTTGCCCACCCAAAATGGGGCTAAAGTGCCCTACACTGCGCTTGTATGCAACTTCTTCCATGATCTCCTTAATGAGATTACATGAGTAACCTCTGTTGCAAAACATGTTCAAAAGGTTAGTGCATTCAACTAAAAAATCCCCTTCGTCCGTAACCATCCTAGCTGCCCGTACCATTTGCCCCTTTACCACTGCTCTCTTTTGATGGTACGGGTGACAACTAGAATAGTGTAAGAAACCATTGGAATATGTTGGTTTCCTATAAATACTGCTTTTGAACCTTGAGTTCAACTTATCTTTGTATAGTAAAATGTCCAAAAAACTAATTTGGGTATCATGAAATTCAAAAGTGAACTCCAAAAAATTAGTCAATCTGGAAATAGCTACAATGAAAGGAGGAATGTCGTCTGGAATTCCTTTCCATAGTAAGAACATGTCGTCCTGGTACCTAGTGTACCAGGCGACTTGCCTTTTAAAAGTGGGGTCTTGGAACAAAAGAGTGTTCTCCCATTGGACCATAATGAAATTCGCATAGGCCCCTCCGCAAGGTGAACCCATCGCCATGCCTGATTGTCTGTACAAATGTGCGGCCTTCAAACCCAAAGAAATTGGAGATAAGGATCAGTTCTAAGAGCATCTCAACCAGGCGAATGGTGTTGTCATTGACCTTCCTGGCTAAAAGAAACTCTCTGATCCACTCAAGTCCAATGCTGTGTGGAATAACTGTGTATAGATCTTTCATGTCTACAGTGAGGAGGACATACCCTGGGTTAAATGGGATTTTATTAATCTCACTCCAAAAACTCCACGAATCCTTACAAATTTGTGTCTCGCTTGCAATTAGTGGTATAAGTAAACTATCAATGTATGTGGCACAAGCACTCGTGATGGACCCCCTACCATCAACAATGTGTCTAAACGGAGGGTCGGAAACCGATCTGTGGATTTTTGGCACCCCAAAAAATGCTGGTAACCTAGGTGATGTAACAGTTAAATATCTATATAAATCAATGTCAATAAAGTTTTCTAAAAATAAATCTTCTAATATACTTCTAACTTTGCCATATGCTATATTAATCTCATTAATACTGGTTTCCTGATATGGCCCTGACACTAAATGGGCTAACATTTTGTTGACGTATGTGTAATGGTCCATGAAAATAAGCCCATTCCCTTTATCGGGTTTCATAACCCTAATGTTGCAATCCCTCAGAATCCTAATTAGATCTCTTTGCTGCGTAGTTATGTTAAGTTTGGCTCCCTTCATGTTGCCATTCATAGCAGCCAAATGTCTAAAATCCAACTCACAGGCCATCTCGAAAACTTTGAGTTTGTCCAATAACGGTGGATTGAAGACACTAGCGATTCTAAAGGGGTTGACAAGGGTGGGCCTATTTCCCAACGTGATTCTCAAATTTAACTTACGTACAAATAATTTCAAATCTATAATAGTCTTTACTATGTTAAAATGTGTATCTGGAACAAAGGTGAGTCCTATAGAAAAAAAGTTCCATATGCTTTGATCTGTACAGAACGAAGTAAAATTGTAAATTTTAAAATCCCCTTCAGTATTGTGCACTATATTCAATGTCACAGGAGGTACCACTACCTCTTCTGGTTCCGCTTGTTCCTCGGAACATTCTGGTTCTTGTTGGACCTCAGGTTCCTTTGATGGGAGTTCTGTCCTTGCCGAAAACCCTGAGCACTTTGTGCTTCGTTCACGTTATTGTTGTGTGTTTGCTTGTTGTTGTTTTCCCCGTAATTAACATTGTTGTTGTCATTTAATTGATTCTGATTATTCACACCTTGATCATCCAAAACATTCTGGTGGAATTCTCCTTGTTCTGGATGTGAAAATGTGTTAGCGGGGGGTAAAGGCAACACACTTCCTTCATGACAACTTCCATTGCTTGGATTACTGGTTCCCCTAGGCCCAAACTTAGTTTGGTTTACCAATGGAGGAATGGGATATGCTTTATGGTTGGCATATTGAAACAGATCCCTGTTGATTTTCTTTTCCTTGTTGCCTGACAACTTTATCATGGTTGCATCTATGCTAGAAAAAATATGTGTATATTCATATTTATACCTAGAAAAATCTTGGTTATCCTTAATGTCCACCTCCAATATTTCTAAGTCGTGTTGATATTCCTCAATTTGTTCCCAGTAGTGCCCAATGAGCACTCGCATGAAATCAAATCCTTGTTTGTCAAATAATTCTAACAATCTGTTATGGAGGCTTGAACCGTTAATTAACCCTACCGGGAATCTCCATTGCCTTAGACCTTTCGGGACTATCTTTTTTTCCAGACACTCCTCCAAATAAGCCACTTCTAATTAGAGTTTTTTACACTTAAACAGTTTATAATCAAGTTCACTAATAAGAACAGTAATGTCAATGTTCGTACCTTCATGTTGTTGCGAGGGTTCCACTTCACTAACCCTATTGTTTGAAAAAAAGTCTTTTTTACTTAAGAAGTTGCTAATGGAAGGTACAAGGTGATGTCCATTCTGTGCTGTTTCTTCGACTTGAACCATACTTCTTAATGGCAAATCAGCCTGCCGTTGTCCAGCCGGAATGCTGGAAGCCTGCGATGGAATGTTGCCTGCATTACCGCTCCCGGTCAAGTTAGCCCCCACCCTAGTAGCGGCAGGTTGCTGAAAGGATGAACATGAGCAACTGTTCTGTCCTTCCTTCTGCTGGTCTTTCAAAAAGTTGGGACTTGCCCTGTTGAAACTGTTGTCTAGCTGGTCAAAACGCTGAGTTAAATGGTCCAACCGCCCCATCATGACCTGGATAAGCATTGCCAGGTTGCCGTTGCCGTTCGCCTCCACGACCTTCGTAGCGGAATTGTTAGTACCATTGTCGGTTAGCTCCCCATGCCTGGAATGTTGAGTAAACAGCGGTGGGGAACTGTGCACTATGGCGTTGTTTTAACTTATGGTCAGTCTTTCCTATTTAGAAAGCGTGGCAAGCTAAACAGCTTGCCACATAAACGATTGCCTTGGTGTTACAGTTATATTTGCCCTTTACTTTGTACTCAATGTTGTTAATTATGACAGTAGTTCCTTCCTTAATAAATCTACATTGTCTACAGAAACCACATTTTCCCATACCAAATGTCTGTGTTTTCAACCTAGGTCTACCTGCTTTTAAAAGGGTTTTAAGGTTGACCCCTCTTCTAAATGTGATTGCTGGACGACCTTCAAACATACCATGAATATTTCTATCATTTGATAATAATAAGGTGTTATGTAATTTCAGGACTTGACCTAGCTAATTTAGGTTAATTAAGCAAAGACGTCAATAGTCATCACATGATCGATTTAATTGCTTTTAAATGGGAATTGTTGCTTGTATTTCTTGTTTGTTTGTTATTCTGAAGAAGGAAGGGTATTAACCCTTCCGAAAGCGCTAATTAAATCAGTTTTCAAGATAATTGTTTTGGTCAGCCTTTGGCTCAGTTCTTCGCTTTTTGTGGTTTCACTAGTTCATTGAGTCCTTGTAGTTCATTGTTTGTTGAATGGCTAACGAAGACGGAGCCATAGTGCACAGTTCCCCACCGCTGTTTACTCAACATTCCAGGCATGGGGAGCTAACCGACAATGGTACTAACAATTCCACTACGGAGGTCGTGGAGGCAAACACCGACGGCAACCTGACAATGCTTATCCAGGTCATGATGGGGCGGTTGGACCATTTAACTCAGCATTTTGGCCAGCTGGACAGCAGTTTCAACAGGGCAAGTCCCAACTTTCTGAAAGACCAGCAGAAGGAAGGACAGAACAGTCGCTCTGGTTCTTCCTTTCAAAAACCTGCCGCTACTAGGGTGGGGGCTAACTTTACCGGGAGCGGTAATGCAGGCAACATTCCATTGCAGGCTTCCAGCATTCCGTCTGGACAACGGCAGGCTGATTTGCCATTAAGAAGTATGGTTCAAGTCGAGGAAACAGCACAGAATGGACATCACCTTGTACCTTCCATTAGCAACTTCTTAAGTAAAAAAGACTTTTTTTCAAACAACAGTGTTAGTGAAGTGGAACCCTCGAAACAACGTGAAGGTACGAACATTGACATTACTGTTCTTCTTAGTGAACTTGATTATAAACTGTTTAAGTGTAAAAAACTCCAATTAGAAGTGGCTTATTTGGAGGAGTGTCTGGACAAAAAGATAGTCCCGAAAGGTCTAAGGCAATGGAGGTTCCCGGTAGGGTTAATTAACGGTTCAAGCCTCCATAACAGATTGTTAGAATTATTTGACAAACAAGGATTTGATTTCATGCGAGTGCTCATTGGGCACTACTTGGAACAAATTGAGGAATATCAACACAACTTAGAAATATTGGAGGTGGACATTAAGGATAACCAAGATTTTTCTAGGTATAAATATGAATATACACATATTTTTTCTAGCATAGATGCAACCATGATAAAGTTGTCAGGCAACAAGGAAAAGAAAATCAACAGGGATCTGTTTCAATATGCCAACCATAAAGCATATCCCATTCCTCCATTGGTAACCCAAACTAAGTTTGGGCCTAGGGGAACCAGTAATCCAAGCAATGGAAGTTGTCATGAAGGAAGTGTGTTGCCTTTACCCCCCCCCACCCCCAACACATTTTCACATCCAGAACAAGGAAAATTCCACCAGAATGTTTTGGATGATCAAGGTGTGAATAATCAGAATCAATTAAATGACAACAACAATGTTAATTACGGGGAAAACAACAACAAGCAAACACACAACAATAACGTGAACGAAGCACAAAGTGCTCAGAGTTTTCGGCAAGGACAGAACTCCCATCAAAGGAACCTGAGGTCCAACAAGAACCAGAATGTTCCGAGGAACAAGCGGAACCAGAGGAGGAGGTATTGGTACCTCCTGTCACATTGAATATAGTGCACAATACTGAAGGGGATTTTAAAATTTACAATTTTACTTCATTCTGTATAGATCAAAGCATATGTAACTTTTTTTCTAAAGGACTCACCTTTGTTCCAGATACACATTTTAACATAGTAAAGACTATTATAGATTTGAAATTATTTGTACGTAAGTTAAATTTGAGAATCACGTTGGGAGATAGGCCCACCCTTGTCAACCCCTTTAGAATCGCTAGTGTCTTCAATCCACCGTTATTGGACAAACTCAAAGTTTTTGAGATGGCCTGTGAGTTGGATTTTAGACATTTGGCTGCTATGAATGGCAACATGAAGGGAGCCAAACTTAACATAACTACGCAGCAAAGAGATCTATTTAGGATTCTGAGGGATTGAAACATTAGGGTTATGAAACCCGATAAAGGGAATGGGCTTATTTTCATGGACCATTACACATACGTCAACAAAATGTTAGCCCATTTAGAGTCAGGGCCGTATCAGGAAACCAGTATTAACGAGATTAATATAGCATATGGCAAAGTTAGAAGTATATTAGAAGATTTATTTTTAGAAAACTTTATTGACATTGATTTATATAGATATTTAACTGTTACATCACCTAGGTTACCAGCATTTTTTGGGGTGCCAAAAATCCACAAATCAGTTTCCGACCCTCCGTTTAGACCCATTGTTGATGGTAGGGGGTCCATCATGAGTGCTTGTGCCACATACATTGATAGTTTACTTAAACCACTAATTGCAAGTGAGACACAAATTTGTAAGGACTCGTGGAGTTTTTTGAGTGAGATTAATAAAATCCCATTTAATCCAGGGTATGTCCTCCTTACTGTAGACATGAAAGATCTATATACAGTTATTCCCCACAGCATTGGACTTGAGTGGATCAGAGAGTTTCTTTTAGCCAGGAAGGTCAATGACAACACCATTCACCTGGTTGAGATGCTCTTATAACTGATCCTTCTCTCCAATTTCTTTGGGTTTGAAGGCCGCACATTTGTACAGACATCAGGCGTGGCGATGGGTTCACCTTGCGGAGGGGCCTATGCGAATTGCATTATGGCCCAATGGGAGAACACTCTTTTGTTCCAAGACCCCACTTTTAAAAGGCAAGTCGCCTGGTACACTAGGTACCAGGACAACATGTTCTTACTATGGAAAGGAATTCCAGACGACATTCCTCCTTTCATTGTAGCTATTTCCAAATTGACTAATTTTTTGGAGTTCACTTTTGAATTTCATGATACCCAAATTAGTTTTTTGGACATTTTGCTATACAAAGATAAGTTGAACTCAAGGTTCAAAAGCAGTATTTATAGGAAACCAACATATTCCATTGGTTTCTTACACTACTCTAGTTGTCACCCGTACCATCAAAAGAGAGCAGTGGTAAAGGGGCAAATGGTACGGGCAGCTAGGATGGTTACGGACGAAGTGGATTTTTTAGTTGAATGCACTAACCTTTCAAACATGTTTTGCAACAGAGGTTACCCATGTAATCTCGTTAAGGAGATCATGGAAGAAGTTGCATACAAGCGCAGTGTAGGGCACTTTAGCCCCATTTTGGGTGGGCAACTAATCCCTTATGTGAGAGAAGATGAGGAGGACAGTAGGCAACACAAGAATACACTAAACAGTTGTCAGAAGTACAACTTAAGGTTCTTATGTACCTTTTCTACAGACCACTATTTTATTAGAGACATACTATGTAAAAATTGGAAATTATTATCAAATGATAGAAATATTCATGGTATGTTTGATGGTCCTCCAGCAATCACATTTAGAAGAGGGGTCAACCTTAAAACCCTTTTAGAAGCAGGTAGACCTAGGTTGAGAACACAGCCATTTGGTATGGGAAAATGTGGTTTCTGTAGACAATGTAGGTTTATTAAGGAAGGAACTACTGTCATAATTAACAACATTGAGTACAAAGTAAAGAGCAAATATAACTGTAACACCAAGGCAATCGTTTATGTGGCAAGCTGTTTATCTTGCCACGCTTTCTATATAGGAAAAACTGAGCGTAAGTTAAAACAACGCATTTATGAGCACTCTTACGCCATTTCTAAAAAATGAGTTAACGAATGCCTTGGCTAGTCACATCATTGAACATCCAAGCCACTAGTTTAAGTTTACAGTTCTGAAACAGGTGGATGATGCCCCATACACAGGACCATGGCAAATTCAACTTGAGATGGAGGAATTGTATTGGCAAATTAAAACTGCAGCTTACTTCCTTCCAGGTTTGAATGAACAAATTTCCATTTCATGTATTTTGAAAAAATTAGCTCTGAAAAGATAATGTTATGAAGGAAGCATTTCGTTTGTAATTTTCTTTACTAACATACGCTGGTAACCCTTCATTTTAGATGTTTATTTTTTAGCTATTTTTTAGCTAGATGCGTTCCCTGACATCCTTTCTGGCTAGATTAAGTGTTATCTGGGTAGTTTGGTGGGATCCTACAGCTGTTATGTTAAGCCTACAGCTAGCTTGTGTATCATAAGGGTTTCATTAAAATTGAAACAATATTTAGGTATGTCACAGGGTACATGTGGACTGTTTTATTTTTATTTTTATTTTTATTGTCACAACAGTATTTTTTATGGAAAGAAATAAGGTGTTATGTAATTTCAGGACTTGACCCAGCTAATTTAGGTTAATAAGCAAAGACGTTAATAGTCATCACATGATCGATTTAATTGCTTTTAAATGGGAATTGTTGCTTGTATTTCTTGTTTGTTTGTTATTCTGAAGTAGGAAGGGTATTAACCCTTCCGAAAGCGCTAATTAAATCAGTTTTCAAGATAATTATTTTGGTCAGCCTTTGGCTCAGTTCTTCGCTTTTTGTGGTTTGACATACTGCAATTGTTTGTGAAGGGTGGACATATATATGTTGTTGAAGGTTATGTGCATACTTCTATGTTGTAGTGTGTGGCAAACAAGACAGCATACAGTGCTGGTATATGACATGTGGTGGTTAAACGCTGTGGGTATGAATTGTCAGGTTTGCAGTGTTGCAGCCAGTGAGGCCTGCTAAAGCTACATGTGCTAAGAACACCTTCAATGCTTTCCGCACAACACTGTGCAATATTAGTACATAACAGTATACCTTGCAACCTTTGCATAATTGATCTTCCTACCATGAATGGTGGACCGTATATGTGTCTATATGGATATCTATATATACACACCAATGTATGTTCATATTTATGTGTGTATGTATATATATATATATATATATATATATATATATATATATATATATATATATATATATATATATAGAGAGAGAGAGAGAGAGAGGGTGAGGCCGGGTCATATTTACTGCAACAGATGGCTGGTGACAAAGCCATGGACTCAAGCTCAATGTTGAAACTGCATTGGCATCCCTTCTGGCAAAAACTCTGTACCCATGAACTACCACATAGGTGGTAGTCAACTTAACACTGAAAGTGTGATAAGAGACCATGGGACACAGGTGAACTGTAGTCTCCCCTTGGATAATCACAGTGACACACTAGTCATGTAATCTGTCTACCTGCCACACCTCCTCACAAAAGGTGTGTGATCCAGGGAATTATAGGTCTGTGTTCCCCTCAAATCATCACACATAAAGCCCATTATAGAGTATAATGCCCCATCTGGTATGTACCTCACAAGACATCCACAGCAACTGGAAACGAGAAAGACATACCTCACAAAGAGTAATACCAGCCTCAAACAGATGCCCTATGCAGACCATCTCACAAACCCACAACTACACTGTGTCGCATACCATCTACCCAGAGGTGACCTCTGCCTAACATACTAAGCTATGTGAAAACCAGAGCTGTTGGACATGCTGCACGTAAACAGATCACATTCTCTATGTGCTACATGCTCTAGGGACCAAAACCTTCTGACAACATTAAACAGCACATGCTGGAGGGATAGATTCCCATCTCAGTGACATCCCATACTCCATAACAAACCAACTATCCATAGCAAACAAAGCTCCTAATTAGCAGTTGTCATAAATATTCATGAAGATTGTATGGGAGATAGTGAATACACCCAGGCAATCACCTCTGTGTCTCTGCTTGACAGGGGCACGTGAAATGCAATGACCTGTGTGTCAAAGGCCAGGGTAGTGTATGGCTAGGCTTCTTTAGGCCCTAGGGCCAATAGCCTCTTAACTACCTATGAAATGATACACACCCACATGTACTTGTTGCAATAATTGCTATGTGACTTTGACTGAGTGTGATGTTGAATGTGTTTGTGAATGTGTCAGAGTTTGGTTTATGTGTGATAGCTTAGTGGGAAACTGTTGCTGTCATGGTATTATGTGTCCTAGCTGTGATCCCAGCAAAAGATGTGCATACAATTGCTAGGCTGAAAACGCAGTATGCCATACATTCTGACATAGTCCCTTGTTGTCAACTGGGGTGCCCATTGTAGGCCAAAGCAGTACATGCATGCTTATTGAGTGTTACTGCTGGCGAATCCAACCCCTGTATGAACTGTAGTACTACCTGAGGCTGTATGCCTAAACAGCACAGTATGGTGTACGTCCACATTGATTGGAACCACTGTTCCATGTGTTCCCTGTAGCCCTCACAGATTACATACCTCAGGCATATGGTCTGGTAACTACTGACACACAGTACTGTAAGGTACACAGGTAAAGGTCACCTGTGTTGCCATACCTATGTGTCTGATATGTATGTCTGATGTGTATGTGTGTATGCCTTTACCATGGCCTTGGTCATATGTGTGTTACAGGATATAGGTGCGTATCTAGCAACATGTATAGTGTAGTACAGCAGTATGCCACCTATATTCACGAATGTGCACATATGTTAGGCAGGGGTCTGCCATCAACGACTAGTGTGGTATACCGAGGTGATACTGTCACTGGACTTTACAATCATTGCAATGGATTGCACTTCTCATGATGCATTAGCATGATATATACCTCCTGTGTCTAGGTTGTGCATTGTGTCACATACAGTGTGCCATGTACTGTTGTATAGCATTACATACTGTTGTAAGTTTGTTGCTGTGCAAAACATGGTTTGATATATAGAGTGTGTCAGGCACTGTCAGACAGTTGTGGGTTGAGTACTGACATGTGGTATTGAAAGTGTGTATCTTCTGACAGCCAATAGGTTGCTATATATGGCAGTTAATTGATATCTGTACATAAGAAATATACATGTGCCGCATGACTTGCTCACACATATTGTTTCATTGTCTTCCAGGGCTATGTCCTACCATTGTAATCCTGCCTATAGCATGGCGGTGGAAGAGGTCATAACATCCAGCCTGGTGCAGCAGTATGCCCTACTGTTCTTTAGAACCAGCCAGGACCAGCATGAGTGGATTGCCCTGTGGCAAGAGCTTGTCCATCGGGTAAATGACATAGGCATGCATAACCGGATATATGAGCAGGTACACCATCACTGCAGTGATTTAATTAGACATGTCCGGCAGCGTGCTTCTGATATCCGCAGATAGCAGCTTGCTGCAGGTGGGGGGGTAGCCATCCATCTCCCCCTCACCAGAGTGGAGGGGCTGCTCCTGAGCCAGGTGGCTCCTGGCCAACAACAATCCCAACAACTAACGTGTGTCATCATGGAGGCTGGAGTCACCCAACAAGCTGACATGGAGCATGCAGGTAACGTGGCATAGCTGCAGACTACTGTTACCTCAATTGTTAGAGCATGCTTATGTGAGATGTGTACTGTGTAGTTAGACAATGTGGTACCTAGTGTTGTGCAATGGTAATAATTAGGAATATAATCTGTATGCCTGTGACTGTCAACCGTTGTACTACTGTATGATTGCAAACATACAGTAGCAATGCCACAGTTGTTGTCACTGACAAAGTGTCTCATATCCTTGTAGGTCCCTCTGGTGTGACAGCAAGACAGCCGACCCATGCTGGTGAGTATGTTCTACCTTTAATACTGCTAATTAAATGTGCATGTCATAGGTGAGGTGTAGGCCATGTACACATAACACACATAGGCATAATGCATGATGTGCATGTTTGCTGTGAGACTATGCACATCCCAGTAATGTGGGTAACTGCCTAAAACACATACAATATACAGAGCATTCCACACAATTGTGGCAACACTGATGTGGACATTGGATAGGCAGAGTCGATACACATGCACACAACATACATAACACTGTCATACGCAGTACATGTTAACATGCTACACATGGCATAATCAGACGCCCGCTGTAAGGTCACACTACAGTATCCCACACTTCATCCACACAGCACACATAATATACCTGAGGGGTAGATGCCTCACATGTGGCTGTGTGACACTCTTTGACACATTACACATTCATGGTAGGCAATGCCCCCTATTGTGCACCTTACAAACCCATGTAACAACTGGCTGTGAAATGGTGAATGTAGCCATGAGACTGCATTTCCAGTACAGCATGGTATGTGCTAGTCTGGCACACATTAGTAGCCTTGAGTGACCACATGATGCTGCATGATGATGTCTCATGGTAGTACACCCCATCCAGTTACAGTGACCAAAGTACTACACATAGCATTACCTGCTATGCACCTCAGTGTTGTGTGTGTGCAAACATAGGCACCTATACACAATATGCATAGCAATCACCATTTGTACAAAGTGACACATATATGTCTTGTAATGCTATTGTGTATAGGTCACATGACACACACTGTGTCTGTGTGATGTTTAATGTTGCAGTTGTGTTGTAGCATGTCATGTCATGTCTCGCACTGGCATGTCCACAATATGTCCTACACTCACCATAACCACTGTACAATGGACATGTTGAGCAATGGTATTCCATCAGGCAAACATGCACCACTCATCCTGTGTGTATACATAGCATGCATGTGATAATCCTGTGTCCACAATTATCTTCTGAAGACACAGATGCTCTAATCAGAAATGGATATCTATGTGACACACAGATACACATCCAGCCATGGTATGTATACCTGTGAGAGATGGTGCACAGAACATTGCAGAGCTTATAATACTTGCACAGCACTGTCATGTCCATGTACACAGTGCATTCCAGGGTGAGGCCAATCACTGAGCAACAACACACATGCATCAAAGACATGTATAGTGTTAATGGCAAGGGCTGTCAACACCCGCACTGCATGCTGTTGGGAAACACACGTCATACATGCTGACACGTGTGATATAACTGTTTGCCTTCTAATACTGTACCCCACCATCACCCACTATTGAGTATGTTCTGGATTGCTGGAGGTGTGTGTGTGTGTGTGTATGTGTGTGTGTTTGTTTTAGTGATGAGTGCATTTGTGTGTATGTGTGCATTTGTGCATGTGTTCATGCGTGCATGTGTTCATGTGTGCATGTATTCATATGTTCATGTGTGCATGTGTTCATGTGTCCATGTGTTCATTTGTGCATGTTTTCATGTGTGCATGTGTTCATGTGTGCATGTGTGCATGTGTGTATGTGTTCATGTGTTCATGTGTGCATGTGTGCATGTGTGCATGTGCATGTGTGCAAGTGTTCATGTGTGCATGTGTTCATGTGTGCATGTGTGCATGTGTTAATGTGTGCATGTGTGCATGTGTGCCGACATCATGTACAGGTCGTAAAGTGTGTTTCCTGCCTTCCTCTCACAGGTGCTGACCTTGGGCTAGTTCACTGCAGCAGGGAAACTGATGTCACCGAGCAAAACAGTGATACTGATGATGGGTGTGTTGAGGCAAAGGCATGTTTGCCAGGGTCTGTCGTTGGGCCACCAATCGACAGTACACCGCTGTCCACCTCATCCATGCATACAGTCTTACTGCCAATACATCCATCACCAATGCCCATAGCAGAGGGACAGTGTACAGTTGGCATTGGCCAGGACAGTGTGGTATCCATTTCACATGCATCCCAACACAGCAGCCATACCCAGATGTCTGGAAGGGTACCACATAGGCAGATGTCCAGGGGTTCTCGTAGGGGTACTACTGCTCATCATGCCACTGGCAGATGTGCCACAGGTCTGACAACGTCACGCATGTTCCAGGCTGTCATGGAGGCACAGGCACATATGGAACGGTACACCAGACAGGGACAAAGGGCACAGAGGGCACATAACACTGCCGTCATTGACAGTATCAGTGACCTAGCAGGTGCCATCTGTCATTACACCGAGGTCACTGATAGACGTTGGGGAGAGACATTAGATATCCCCTGCAATGTCATGTCCATGTGTCAGGACAGTGCGGGATGGTTGAGTTGTCGACGTGGATGTATGCCAGCAACATCAGCAGCTGGCAGTTACCGCAGACATACCTCAAGCCACAGCTGCTCCCATAGCACCAGTACCAGCCCCAGCAATGTTGGGGGTGGGCTGTCCATAGACCATCCTAGAAGACCACGTGCACATGGCTCTGGACAGTCCCAGCAGGGGCATGTGTCCAGTGTACATTCATCCACCTCTGAGGATAGTACCCAATCTGGCTTAGTACCTGATAGTGTCAGTAGCAGCCCTGCCAGGCACAGGTACCGTATCCATGGCCAGAGACAGTGATCTGTGAAGCCTCACAGGTACAGTCTGTGGTTGTCCCACAAATACCCATATATGGAAGCCACATGGTGGAACTGTGTGCATGCAGACACACACACATACTCCAGATACCTAGGGCTAACACATACCCACACACATTACATCAACACTGGCCCATTCCAGTATTCTTGCCCCCCCCCACACACACACACACACACACATACATGTCGATTGGATGGCTCACTGTAGGCCTCTGGCAAACCAACAACACACCCTGTGCATATGATGAAATCTGTGCCGCCTCCAGTCATCTGTAACATTGATGCAGGAACAGGCTACCATGGTGCTGATGCACAGGGTGTCTTTATAGCAGTATAGCAATGTTAGCATGTTGTCAGCAGTACAGTGTAATGATATGCTTGAAGGTGTAGCTGAGCAGGCATGATGCATTAATGATATGATTGTTATTGTATTGTTGTTTACACCAGTGTTGGTTCCAATAGTGTATTGTCCGGCCACGTGCAACTTGGCTGATGTGTGTAGTATTGGCAGCATGTGTTAGAGAGTGGACAGTATGTGTGGAATGTGTATAGCACAGATTTGCAGGTGTACAGTTGTGAATATGGTGGAGGTGCACTGCCTGCATGTATGTGCATAGTGGACACATGGCCAGGGTGACATGCTCTGTATTACACAGTAACACTCCATAGTTTCTATTGGTGGCCAGTATGCATTGTAATACACACATTTCTGAACCTGACTACACATGTGTGTATGACATGGTTTGACACTGTGCTGTGGGTGATACTGTTACTATCTGTCATTGTTTTGCATTCTGGTAGTATAGATCACTTCCACAGCCTGACCATAACCAATTGTTAGATGATGTCTTGACAACCAACACACAGATGTAGGACACACAGCAACATTTGGATCCTTCAGGTACTATACTATGCCAGTAACCACTGATATTCACCTGCACCCATTACTGACACCACTCATGTTTGGCATATAGCTCTCTTAGGTACAAACAATCACAGTAGGGATATGTCCGTCCACGTCTGGTAATGCATAATGTGGCCTATAATGCATTCTCCAGATGGCACACACATCCTGCACAAGGGTATCATACAGACAGATGGCTGTTGTCAAACCCATGCTGGAAAGCTATAAGCCAAACTAAGCATAGTCATCCACCTTTACGGAACATATTATCCCAACAGTACCACATAGGTAGTAGCCAGCAACATGATGAATAGGTACCGATGTGTACATGCAACCAAGTGTTACATCATCTGTCCTTTGTTATTCACATTTCCAAAGGTATTTTCAGATCCCTTGGTGGATCACATAAGCAATAAGGGGTCTGAATGCATATCCACAAAGGTTGTTCAACACCTGTTATGAATAGTCATCATTGACAGACTTTGCTGTGTTAGAACAGGTCTGACATATATACCTCGGCCATAGACTCTCACACACCCATTCCAATAGGAACCGTAATGACTTTGTGTGACACAGATGACCTAGGCCAGAGATCACTGCAGTGGCTGGGCTTGTCACAAGCATACAGATGTGACCTAAGGTCTGGGAAGCAGCAGCATAGTCTGGCAAGGATGACAGCTGTGTTCTTGGAGAAAGCAGGGTTCCCACACATGCAATCATTGAGGTAACATGTACATATATGTATTTGCCACACAGCTAGCTCACATGTGCAATGCATACTGATATGTCATACAGTAGTAAAAGCAAAACCCACAACACACTGACCAACAGTGTCACACACATACAGAACACACACTCAACAAGTGCAGGATTCAAACCCCCCACTTAATGATACTAGAGGAGTATGCATTAACACGACGCACTATACATATTACTGGGAGTTCTCTTTTCCACAGGTATATTTGTAGGATGGTGACATCATCAGACTTGACAAAGGTTAGTTTACCACTTTTGAGATGTTTCACTACTCTCCTAAAAGGTTGCTCCTTCCCAAGGAGACCACACACACACACACACACACACACACACACACACACACACACACACACACACACACACACACACACACAGTTGTCCAGTGCAGGATTCAAACCCCTACCTAACTACTTCATGATACTAGAAGAGTACGCATTAACATGACGCATTATACATATTCCAGACACGGAGGAGAGAACACAGCTGAAGATGGATATGCAAATCTGTTCAATAAACATTCAAAAGTCCAGCGTACATAAAAATAAGGTGTTTATTAGAGTAAGCGCTTTCACCTACTTGGCTTCGTCAGACTCATGTAAAAACGCACAAACAACACTTCCACTACATTAAATCACATCATAGGCGGGAAATGGTAATCATTAACTCCACCCAAAACAATTAATATTTAAATCAGCATTAGAAGTAGCTTCACAAACAGAGCTCTATATAAAAGATCACAAAACATCTGAAAACACCATTAAAACACATATAAAAAACGAAACCAAATACCTGAACATATATATATGTATGTATGAGAGGGCTGAAACAATTTTTAAGAACATTTAAAAATATTTAAAAATAACATATAATGATGAATACAGCTCTTCAAATTTACTAGCCATAAATAATAAGAGACAGTATATTTTATGTATGTCTGACTATCTGACTAAATGAAAATCCTAATCGGTATAATTCATAAATGAATGACATCTAAATCTATGTCTAAATAATAAAGTGAGATAAATGTACCTGTTAATATGCTTTGAGTCTTCTCATTCTTAAGAATGGTTTAACGGATAGTTTGGCATTCAGTCCTGGAGGCACATCTGATCTAAGCTTCATGATCCACATATTTTCTCTGGTTTCAGTGTGTGTTCTAATGTCCCCTCCTCTTTTATATAGAGCTCTGTTTGTGAAGCTACTTCTAATGCTGATTTAAATATTAATTGTTTTGGGTGGAGTTAATGATTACCATTTCCCGCCTATGATGTGATTTAATGTAGTGGAAGTGTTGTTTGTGCGTTTTTACATGAGTCTAAAGAAGCCAAGTAGGTGAAAGCGCTTACTCTAATAAACACCTTATTTTTATGTACGCTGGACTTTTGAATGTTTATTGAACAGATTTGCATATCCATCTTCAGCTGTGTTCTCTCCTCCGTGTCTGGAATTTATCATTATTTTACGTTGGATGCACTAGGAGGAGAGTTTACTCCACGTTTAATATTTTTCCTTGAGCTATAAACATTTGTTACGTTTTACCAGTGGAGACATGGCGGAAGGAGTTCCAGATCAAGTGGAATTGCCGTACACTATGAAAGATCCAATGAGGAGCTCAGTTCCAGCTATACCTATAGCGGAACGTTTTGATGCTTGTTTACGTGAACGTGCTAATCCATTAGCACTCTATGAGGACAATGGCGACGGTATGGAGGTTTCTGAGTCTAACTACAATAGAGAAGAGCTGCGTACAGCTCTGAACAAAATCGAGGTTGATTTTTTAAAGCTGAAACGTTTACAGTCACAACGTCAGCACTTTGATGTCTGCCTACAGAGACGCATCATCCCGAGGGGTTTGCGCGTTCTGAAGATGCCGACGACCGGCACCGTATATCCCGAACTGCTATACCAGTGGCAGCAGCTGAACCTAGAGGTTAGTTGTAAATATATGCAGCTATTGAATAACTTCTTTCTTCCAATGGAAGAAACTCTTAGATCGCAGATTTCCGACCAACAAAAGTTGTTATATGAGCGGTTTCCCTTACCGGCATTGGAAGATAATTTCAACAGTTTATTGGATAATGTTAGTCAGTATGAGAGAAAGCTTCTCTCACAAAAGAGACATAAGTTACAACGAGATATAACTGATTTTAAATTGGGCCATATTTTCACTTGGCCACGGACAATGAATACTACTAATACTGTTATTGATCATTCTAACACTGATGCAGCTAAGGACAAGGCTCCATTCAATAGTAATAAAACAGTAAACAATCAGTCTTTCTCTCGCACTCAACAAACGGAAGTTGCATACAGAGAGGTGAACGATGTCCAATAACAGGACATAGTTCGAGAGGTTGAATCTGTTAACAAGCAACTGACTGACTCTTCTAATTGTTTTATTTCCAATATAAACAGTAACATTTCTCCTAGTAATAATAACACCGTCTGTACTTCAGATGTCATTATTGTGACACATGAATTAGATAGTAATACAGGTACAGCTTTTAGTTCAGGACCTGTTGTTAGAAGTAAGACTAATTTATTTATGAAACCTTCATCTAATACACATGAAGATGTTGGTACTTCTAAAATCCATAATACCCCTACCTTCAATTCTAGACACCCTTTTCCGATCAGAGAAGATCACAAGGGTGGCAGGGCGAGATCTTTGAGCAGGGGGCGACAGAAGCGGAAGCTGTCATTCGAACAGCCATTGAACAAAAACATCAAGAAGATGTGGGAAGGCAAAGGGAAGGGGAAAACCTAGTGTTTAACCTTTCCTCACGTGTTCTAACATATGAAGAGTTATCAGTATTATCTAAAGGTTTATCTTTTATACCCACCACACGCAGTGTCTTTGAAGAGACGATTAGAGATTTTAAGCTATATATACGCAATTTATCTCTAAAGTTGTATTTTAATGAAGATGATGGGCATTCTTCTCATACACAACCTTCCGAAATACATTTTCAGCGCCCTAGTGTCTTTACTCCACCATTACATCCCTTACTGTCAGCTTTCAGCAAACTTGTTGAAGATGATCTATATAAGATGAGGGACAATAACCATCAACATATACACACCAAGTATAATTTAACGTATAGAGAAAATAAGGCCCTGAAGGATTTATCTAATGATGCCACCCTATCCATTAGACCGGCTGATAAAGGAGGGGGTATTGTAGTAATGGGAACTGATGATTACATCAATAGGATGTTACATATGCTTGGTGATACACGGTTCTATCAACCACTAGACACTGATTTGGTAAGGATATTTTCCCATAGGGTGCATTCTTTTCTACTGGGACTTTTGAATAGTAACATGATAGACAATAAACTTTTTTCATTTCTTGATGTTCAATCACCACTGATCCCTTTGATCAGTGGACTTCCTAAAATACACAAAAATAGAGTAGATCCTCCCCTGCGACCAATAGTTGCAGGCAGGGGATGGATCACAGAACCTTCTTCTATATTTATTGAGAGCAATTTAAGACCAATTGTAGACACCAACAGATTTATTTTGAAGGACACGAAACAGTTTTTGGTTGATTTATACGATTGCTTGAAAGATGTAATAGATACATCAGAAATAACTTTTGTAACAATGGATGTGAAATCTCTTTTTACAGTTATTCCTAATTTGGTGGGTATTGAATTTCTAACCAAACATTTGAAAAGGGTCTCTGAGATGTCTGAATCTAAGATTATGCTACTTATTTCTTTATTAGAATTGGTTTTGCATAATAATATTTTCTGTTTTGAGGGGAATTGTTTTTTGCAGAGGGATGGCGTAGCTATGGGCACTTCGTGTGCCAATAGCTACGCCAACCTCTTCATGGCTGAATGGGAGAATACATACATGTACGAATTGCCTGTATTTAGAGAACATATAGTGTTCTATAGACGTTTTGTGGATGACCTCTTCTTTATTTGGAGAGGCTCCACAAACGTACTTTATGAATTCATTGAACAATTGAATCATAGTACAGCCTATCTTAAGTTTAGTTACGAGGTTTCCACAACTAAGATTTCATTTCTTGACGTTTATGTGGAGAAACTACCCAGCGGGTTGATTAACACTGGTGTTTTTAGGAAGCCATGCCATATTAACACGCTTTTACATCGTCATAGCATGCATCCACAATATGTTTATAGGAACGTCATCAAGGGACAGGCAATGAGGGCTTCTAGGTATAATCCAACAACCATAGGTTATGAACAAGATCTAGATGATTTACACTATCGTCTTTCACAGCGTTGTTATAAGGACTTAGTGATTGTGAAGGGGTTTGAGAGTGCTCAGGAATTTAGATCTGGCACAGCAGCCCCTTATTTTTCAGAGAGAAGGTTAGGTATTGAACAACCAACTGACTCACTTAGAGTAAATAAACCTAACTTTCACAAAGAAGCATTTACTATGTTCTATACTAGTGACGCATGGAGAATTAAAGATGTGGTCAAAGCCCACTGGAATGTCCTAACAGTTGATACACAGGTTAGAGATAGGTTAGGTGAGCTCCCACATTTTAGATACAAAAATAAGAAGAGCCTTAAGAAGATTTTATGTGAAAGGAATTTACCTAAGGTTGGGACCCTTATTAGCCCCGGAGGTACTCATAGTTGTGGCAACTGTAATTTTTGTTCTTATATAGACATTGATGCTACATTTGTTCATCCTGTCAGTCAACGGACTTACTATTTGAAAGCCAATGGAAACTGTTTATCTAGTAATGTTGTATATATTGCTACCTGTTTAAAATGTACTTCTTTCTATATAGGAAAGACAAATAGACACTTAAAAGATCGTATACGTGAACATCTTTATGGCATAAGAATGCAACATAAAAGTAATGCACTTGCAAAACATGTTCTTGAATCTGATCCAACACATATTTTCAATTTCAGGATTTTAGAACAGTTGTATGTAAATGTTAGAGGAGGGGACATTAGAACACACACTGAAACCAGAGAAAATATGTGGATCATGAAGCTTAGATCAGATGTGCCTCCAGGACTGAATGCCAAACTATCCGTTAAACCATTCTTAAGAATGAGAAGACTCAAAGCATATTAACAGGTACATTTATCTCACTTTATTATTTAGACATAGATTTAGATGTCATTCATTTATGAATTATACCGATTAGGATTTTCATTTAGTCAGACATACATAAAATATACTGTCTCTTATTATTTATGGCTAGTAAATTTGAAGAGCTGTATTCATCATTATATGTTATTTTTAAATATTTTTAAATGTTCTTAAAAATTGTTTCAGCCCTCTCATACATACATATATATATGTTCAGGTATTTGGTTTCGTTTTTTATATGTGTTTTAATGGTGTTTTCAGATGTTTTGTGATCTTTTATATAGAGCTCTGTTTGTGAAGCTACTTCTAATGCTGATTTAAATATTAATTGTTTTGGGTGGAGTTAATGATTACCATTTCCCGCCTATGATGTGATTTAATGTAGTGGAAGTGTTGTTTGTGCATTTTTACATGAGTCTGAAGAAGCCAAGTAGGTGAAAGCGCTTACTCTAATAAACACCTTATTTTTATGTACGCTGGACTTTTGAATGTTTATTGAACAGATTTGCATATCCATCTTCAGCTGTGTTCTCTCCTCCGTGTCTGGAATTTATCATTATTTTACGTTGGATGCACTAGGAGGAGAGTTTACTCCACGTTTAATATTTTTCCTTGAGCATTATACATATTACTGGGAGTTCTCTTTTCCTCAGTTGTTTTTGTAGGATTGTGACATCATCAGACTTGACAAAGGTTAGTTTACCACTTTTGAGGTGTTTCACTACTCTACTAGAAGGTTGCTCCTTCCCAAGGAGACCATACACACACACAGTTGTCCAGTGCAGGATTCAAACCCCTACCTAACTACTTCATGATACTAGAGGAGTATGCATTAACACAAAGTGCTATACACATTACTGGGAATTATCTTTTCCACAGGTATATTTGTAGGATGGTGACATCTTTAGACTATACGAAGTGGGCTACATTAGGTGACATTAGATGGGCTACATTGAAGGAAGGTCTAAACACTTTGGGCATGTGATCATCAAAGGTGAGTTTACTATCTACCTGTGTCCCCAAGGCCATAATGACTTTCTCTGTACATGCTGGATTACCATCTATGTGGTAATTTGTGTGCACTTTGTTTTACCCAAAGGGGATGACTATGCATTCTTTGCCATTCAGCTTGAGGGCATTGTTTTGACACCAGGTATCTGTCTCTGTAAGACACTTCTGGAGGATGTCTATGTCAGCTGTACAGTCAATTATGGACCACAGTTACCATTCATCTGCAAACCTGTTCAGTCATACACCTGCCATGCTTCCCTGTACCTCTGAGCAGTACCTACTGAACAGGTGGGGTCCCAGGACCAAGACCTGTGTGATGCCATTTGTGACTGGCTTAGAGTTGGACATGTTACCCGCAACTATGAACATGTGTGTTTGATCTGTGAGCCACTTGGCCACCCATCCTGTGACATAGCTGTTAATGTTCAAGCTGGTACACTTGTCCATGATGACAGAGTGGGGAATGGTGTAGTAAGCCCTTAGTGAGGTCCAGGTGGGCTGTGTGGACTACTTTCACTTCCATCTATGTTCATGGTAACTGTTTTAAATAACTCAACTAGGTTTGGGAGCCAGGCTTTGCCTTTAACAAGGCGAAGTTCTGTAGAGTCCAGTGTCTGGAGATCTCCAATGTCTCAGTGTATGGGTTCCATGACAATTGGCTCAATAGCTCTGTGGACCCGGCTAAGTAGACATATTGGGCAATGGTTTCCAGGTTCTGTTTTGGCACACCCTTTGTGGAGCTGGATGGCTATTAGTGTATGCCATTCTTTGGGTACATAGCCTGTGGTACGGTTGAGTCTGGACAGTGAATGTGGGTGAGTGTGTAGTTCCTTATGAGCCTAATGTAAGACGCAGCCTGGGACAACATACAATCACATTGATGCTATGTTCTTAGCTTTGGTGAGGGCTATCTTTACCTGCATGTCCATGACGTCTGGGTCTCTGCATCCTTCTGTGATGGACACAGGCCCTTTTGGGGGTGATGGGGGGAGTTTGCACTGAACTTGTACC
The DNA here is from genome assembly GCF_019279795.1 of Protopterus annectens. Classification (NCBI taxonomy): domain Eukaryota; kingdom Metazoa; phylum Chordata; order Ceratodontiformes; family Protopteridae; genus Protopterus; species Protopterus annectens. The sequence continues at coordinate 1,061,727,520 of NC_056727.1, read as the reverse complement.
CCTGGATGTGGGCAATGAAAGTTGGTTTGGTGTATTTCATTCCTTTTCTCAGTAGCTGACAGCATATTTGGAGGTTGACACCTACATGTCTGGTATAGCGACCGAAGGCTTTGTGGTTGTTATTCTTACATTCTTTGGCTATTTGTCTTTAGAAACCATCCTTGGATTATTTTATGAGTGATCATTGTTTCTTCATGATAATGATCAGTGATGCCTTTCCTTTAGTGAAGCTGGATCTGTCATGTGTTCGTTTCCTCCTTCTCTTGTCTAGCTTATTTATGGACAACAAACACCTGCTTGTTGTCCTATTTTTGGAGGAGTGCATCTTGGTTTTATTTGTGATGTCTCATTCCATGCATCCTTGTAGATGCTCATAGGATGCACTTGTAAATGTTTCTGCAGATTGCATACCATTATCCTATAGCAAGAGGTCTTCGGAACTTTTAACTTTGGTCTTGGGAAGTGTGCAGTTTGCTTTTGCAGATGTCTTCACAGTGGTTTCATTGACTGGGTGTGGGGGCGGGATGTGGATGTCCAGTGTGATTACTTCAGGATCTGATATTCCCTGCGAGGGGTTTATCTCTGTTGTAGAACACTGGTACCCCATGTTGGTGATGATCATGTCCAGTATGTTGTCACCTGTAGTGGGCATGCTGACCAGCTGTTCCAGGGTGTTAGAGTTTCTTAACTGTAGGACACATTGGGCAAAGGACATTGTATACGAGTAATTCACACACTCAATTTTTGGGTAGTTATAATCTCCTCATATAATGGTGTTTGATAGGACCTTTATATTTGCCATTGTTCTCCGGAATACTGTGTGAGGTTCCTGAGACAAAGTACGTGATCTGTAGCAGGCTACAATCTGATGGGCAGCTTTGCCCAATGTTAGTTGCACTTGCATGGTCTCCAAGGCCTCATGCTGTGCCAGTAACTTGAAGGTGTGGATATCCATAAGGTAAATGGCTACACCCCTTCCTTTTGTATTTCACTCGTGGTTTTGGGTCGAAAGGTCAGAGTGATTGTGAGTGTTTTACGTGGATCATATCCGGCAGCTCTATGTTTGACATAGCTTTGTATGTTAGGCAGTGAATACCTCTGAGTAGGCAATATGCAAGGGAGTACAGATGGAGCATTTTGCGATGGTCTGTGTATGGCATGTATTTCAGACCACGAATGCTCTTTGTGAGGTATTGCTGCTGGCTTTCCAGTTGTTGTAGTTGTCTTGTGAAGTACATAGAAACAGTGGCGTTGTACTCATTTATAGTTCTAGTGAGTGGTGAGTAGGGGGGAACACTGTCCTCTTTTATTCTGCATGAGACACATTTTGTGATGAGGTGTGCCACATAAGAGGGTTTCCTGACTACTGTGGGAATGTGCTAATCACAGTTGTATCCACTGTCCACCTGTGACCCAGGGTCTCTTGTCACACTTACAGTGTGAGGTATACTACCACCTATGTTATAGTTCTTGGCTACAGAGATTTTAACAAAGGTGATGATAATGCACCTTTTGGCATTGAGCTACAGCACATGGCTTGGACAACAGCCATCTGTCTCAGTGAGGCCTTTTTGTAGGATGTCCACATCTTTAGTGTTTACAATGATGGCTCCTAGTTTGCAGTCCTTTGTAAGCTTCAGTAGCCACAGACCTTCCATGTTAATGTTTACTTCAGGGAAGTAGATACTACATAGCCTGGGAAGTTATCTAGTCCAATGGCTGCCATGATACTGGCTTTGGGGAGTGTTGTTTATCTGTGCAGCTGTGATGACAGCAACTTTGCAGTCTTCCATTATAGACATGTGCTCTTTTATGGGTGAGAGGGGGGTAAAGTTAGCACTGATCATATCTGCCAGGGTGTTGCCAGCATCAGTTGGCTCTGTACATTTAGTGCCATTGAGCTGTAACTCAGAACAGATCTGAGTGTAAGCATGACTTGGACCTGTCTGTTGGTCAGAGATCTCCTGTGTAGACAGTATGCAACAGAGTGCAGCTTGCGTTACATTGATTCTTGTTGCATGGGGCAACTATTTGAGGCCAGTAATCCTCTTGTTAAGGTACTTCATTGGTCTTTCTAGCTGCTGAACGTGCCTAGTCAGATTCATTGCAAGTGGGTTGTGGTACTCTCTGACAGGTCTGAAGACTGCTGAGTAGTGGCAACCTCCTATGACCTACATGCACAGACCTTGGCAGTTTGTGTACACATAGCAGGATTTTCAGACCACTTTGTGAATGTGTTTCTGGAAGTAGAGATGACTATACACATTTGTCCATTGATCCCTTATTATCACATCCATATTTAGCATAAGTGTGTGAGCATGCCCAGTATGACCTTTCAGCATGTTCCTGCCTGACATTTGCTTCGTTTCTTTAAGTGTGTGAGCATGCCCAGTATGACCTTTCAGTGTGATGCTGAATGAAATCCACTACATTTGTTGGAGTGTGTGAGCACGCACAGTATACACATTTATACTATATGTGTATGGTAAATCAAGGTGTATTTTTACAGCAGGCTTCACCTTTGTGTCATAGATCAACAGGGATCATGCTGTGCCTGCAGGGCTTCCATGAGACACTTTGCATAGACTTATCAACATTTCTGCATACAGGGGGGACAGCTATTCTTTGTCCATTTCTAATCGTGGGCACACCGGATTGTTACTGTGGGTGTACATAGGATGTGGGTTTCACCTGACACTTATACACATTTGCTGTGCCTGCACTGCTATGTACAGGACACCATTACAGTCTGTACTGTTGCCTATCGTACTGGCTTGGGACATACTACTGTACTACAGATCTTAGCATCCATTGTCACATATATTAGCTTGCGGCTTCATAGCCTACACATCCCACATCACAATGCCTGGCCTGATGTTCTCTGTCTGCATAGGCGTGTGGGTGAGGTTACCCATTTGTCTCATTAGGGGCATGATACAGCATTGCTTTGTGTTTGGAGTAGTGTACAATTGTTCTGCTGTGTCTGTGCCACTGCAATGCTATCATGGCTTAGTGGTTCAGTACTGTGACTATAGTGCATAGTATCCTGGGTTCAAGTCCTGTCACTGCTTTTTATTTTCATGCTGGCCAGACCAGACTGCTTAAGGAACAGTAAAGCAGTTATGAGCATGTTTGACTTTGCTCAACTTTTCCCGATCTTGGCCAACATTGCACAAGCAATTTTGTTTACATATACTAAATATTGGTAACAGCTGCTTAGCACTGTTTTATATTGCTTAAAACATGGCAATCATGCCTCAGGTGGTGCTGCAGGGCTGCCTATGTTGGATGCACATACTACACTCCCTATACATGTTTGGAAACAGGTAGTGTCAAGTTAGGCATTCCTTTTATTTTATGTGCGAGTCAGAGAGAGGTATCATTTCCAGGGTTCCTACTGAGCCAGTGTATGTGCTATGTGTTGCCTCTTTTCCAAGGCCAAGGCATACTGGGCAAGCCTCCTTCTGCCTACTGGGACAGGCTCAAGTTGTTCCTTCTCTGAGTCACGCTGTGCCTGTGCAGGCCTTGACAATGGTGGGGGGCTGTTTGGCCCTGCTGCAGCTGTTTTCACAGGATCATATTGTGTAGCATGGCACATACCATGACAATTTGGGTACATGTAGTTGGTGAGTACTGCAAGGCTCCACCAGATGTGTCCAGGCACTGGAACCGTGACTTGAACATCCCAAACACATGCTCGATTACATTTCGTGTTTGTGCATGTGCCTCATTATGGAGTTCTTGTTCAGATGTGTGCGCATTTCTGATGGGTGCCATCTGCCACGGCTCCAGTGCATATCCAGCATCCCCCACTAGGTGACCATCAGGGAAGTCCCCATTGGCAAATGTCTGGAACAGCTGCATCAGATGCCAGATATGGGAATCATGGTAGCTTCCAGGGCAGCCAGCACACACATTCAGTATTATGCCCTGGGCATCACACACAACCTGGCAGTTGATGGAGTGGAAGCCCTTGCGGTTGATGTAGGCCCTACCCCGCTCACCGGCTGGTGCTTTGATGTGTATGTGCGTGCAGTCAATTGCACCCACTACCTCAGGGTATTCTGCTATTTCCTGGAAGAGATGCATATTGCTGGCCAATACTTCACGGGAATTGGGGAAATATACATGATCACCGATGTGTGCTGACATGGCATTCAGGAACTGGTGCAGTACCCTGGATGCTGATGCCTGTTAAATCCCCATCATATCACCAGTTGGTCTCTGTAAGGTACCTGTTGCTAATATTCTTAGGCCAACACATACCTTGATTTCCACTGGGATGGGTTCCCCTCTGTTGGTTCTCTGTGTGAGGCGTGGCCTGCGCAGCTCAACAATTTGCTGCAGGAGCTCTCTGTCCACTCTATAGCGCTCCACTATCTCCAGCTCATGTAGCCCCTGGTAGGTTACCCTGGGTCTGTACACTTTTCCCCGTCTCCTCACTGTGGGTTGCTCAGCAGCATTCGCAATAGCACCACCCTCAGCATCTTGCACATGTCACCTTATAACAGCAATGGCAGCCCCTAACATTTTTATGTCTCAGTTTAAGCTTTTTAAGTTTTCACTTCTCTTTGTTTACTGCAGTGTTGCAGTGTTTCTGAGAAAAACATGGGGGAATGTTGTTTGCAGAGTTTTAAGTGCTGGGCTGGGCTGGGCTACTGTACTGCCTGTGTAATTGGCTGATTCTGATTGATTTCACCTGGCAGCTCTGCTAGTTCTCCTTGGTTAACTTCCTACTACTTCTTTTCCTTCCTTTTCCCTTTCTGTTTCCACAGGGGGCAGCGCCGCGCAAACAAGCACAAACACGCGCACACAGGCTTACATAAGGTTACACAGGCTTAGGCGGGTGCACATTCGTGTATACCAGCTTAGACGGCCTAACACAGGCTTACATGGGTGCACACCCGTGCACACAGGCTTAGACAGGTTTACACGTGCGCACACGCACACACACAGTGTAAGCAGCTTTCAAGAAACTTTAGTGATAGCCACGGCGTACACCTTCAGTTTCTGGGTTTCAGTTTAGACAACTGTAGACACACCTCTCCTAGTCCTGAGTAACTCACAGCAAACACATGCCACTCTACTCCAATAAGCTTACAGTCTTTTTGATACATACCCCCTCATGATGTCACCCATCTTCTACTCTGTTCCTCTCCTTATCCTACTCTTACACTCTAGGGACATGGTTCAGATAGCAGGAAATATTGAGATTCACTATCCTTATCCTCATTTGCATAGGACTGCCTACTAATGTTTGGTTACATTTCTCACACTGAGCTTCTCCCCCTAGCAACCACTACTCAGTACCCATGTTGTCTTCAGCCTGCCATTCACTTGCATGGCAGATGAATATTTTGAATTAAATCATATTTGTGACTTTAAAATTCCTGATTTTCTGATTTTTTAGTGCGCCACACTTTTGCACAGTGCTGCGCTACTCTTAAACATCAGAGATCGAGGAAAAATAATTATTTTTATTATTTTGCAACACATAAAAATGCCAATGGCCATATATATGGCCATTGGCATGTTTCATCAACTGGATGCATCCTTTATTTGGAGCTGTCATGGCTCTGTTTTGCTATTTGCAGAATGGTACTCAGTTGCTAACCGAGTACATTTCTACAAATAACACTAATCTTACTCGGACAGGTTAATGTTTCCTGGATTGCAGTTTTACCTCATTTGCATAGCTTTTAGCAGCAAATGAGGTAATTTGCATAGACTAACCCTGTCCGTGCAAGAGTCATTTTAGAAGCTCTCTTGCATGCCCTGCCGGCTGTTCCTGGATCGCTCGGCAGACATATTGGCTGCATGGAGTCTTACACTACTCTTAGACTCCGTGCAAGCCTTCATGAATCCGGCCCATAGTTGCATTATCTTTGATAACAAAAAAAAAAAAAAAAAAAAAAAAAAAAACAGCACAGAGAAAAATAGGTCAACAAGTCACAAAAACCCTGATGACTTGTAATAGTTTAATAAATTGTTGAATTCCCTTAGCAAAACACCAACTGCATATTCAAATAAGGATTTTTTATCAAATTAAATAAGCCCATACCAAAATGTAGCAGAAAATGTATCTTTTAAGTCTACCTTGCAATATCAAAACTTTCTATCGCAGGTGCTATAACCACCTAGCCCTGTCCCTTTCTTCAGTGTTTACTTCTTTACTTGTTTTTCCCATTCCTGTTATCTCAGGCCTCTATTATTTCAACCATAAGAACACTAATTTACTTGTTTTTCAATCATTCAGCGGGTGCCTTACTCTGCAGAGCACCAAGCAATCTACCTACTGAATTTGACAGAAATACTGAAATTTAAACAGTTAAATACTATAAAATTTGTCACTTAATTGTACATGGTGTAAGTAATAAAAGAAATGCTTAGAAGTATGGATTATCGAAAATCAACCATATACTTAATTTAAAACTGAAACCTGGCCCAAAGACCCTTCCCGCTCTTTAATATTCATACAGGATAATCTCCAATTTTTGTTTAAAAACAAAGTTAAAAATAGGTAGTGTGATCTGCTCTTTGTAAGGCAGATGCTTCAAACTGCAGTCACAATACTTGGGAATAATAATAATGTAAGTGAAAACTCATTAATATGGACACTGGCCTCTATCAACATTAACAGTCATGCTAAGATATAATTACGCATGATTTTATATTCCTCTCCCCTCTTCAAGTTCTGACCGGTTTGAAACACCTCAAACAGAACACTGTGGTATTCAGTTCCCAATAAGATGAAATGAACTAGCATAGAGGGATGTGAACAACTATACAGGATATCCTAAAAATGTACAAGTAACTATAAATGAGTACCTCAAACTTATGTTCTTGTTTAATGATTCTGTCTTGTGTATTATTTTATCCTTTTATTTTTATGACTTTATTTCATGTATTATTGTAATTGGGGAGCTTTTCTTCCCAGGTCTTGGCTGTAAAGGTATTTCATACCCAGTAAGACCTTCCAAGTAAATAAATACAAATAAATAAATAATTTATCACCACAAAAACAGCCAATATATTATTTATTACCTAACAAAACTTATAAAAACATTATCCACATACCTTAATAGCTCCATATAAACACCAAAATAATCACTGATATGATACCAGAAAAAAGCAGCTAGGTAATTAAAATATTTTTATGTATTTATTTATTTATTTTACATCTGTTGACCGGGATAGTCCGACTGAATTCATGTCCATTTTCAGTGGAGGCCCAGGGAGAAAAGCTCCATGGTAGACAGATACACAACAGATAAAATACAATGAAAACATATTACATATTTGGTATTGACAAAGAATACATATGCAAACATGAACAGACAAGTTCAACAGGTTAGAGTTATTCCCTGGTGGGAGTCAAGGGAAAATTCAACAGTATATTTCACCTTAATGATGAGAGCTAGCCAGGCTTGTTGCAGTGACAAAGCCAGTTTAGTGTCAGATGTTTGAGTTTAGTTTTAAATTGACCTAGTGAGGAGAGCAAAGTGATATCAGCTGGAAGTGAGTTCCAGGCTCTGCCTGCAAAGTTTGCAAAGAGGGAATCACCGGCTACATTGTTAGTTTTGATTGTCTGAATTAGTAGTTGCCTGCATCCTTACCCTTCATTCTCAGCATTACATTGCAATAAATATATTCCTCATCCAAAATATGCCCTACCCGCTATTATTTTTTACATTTCTCAAAAAAAAAAAAAGCACTCAAAAATTCAAACCATTATAAGTAGCTACTTTGGTCTCCATATACAGTAAGACAACATCCTGACTTTTCATAGCTCTTTGATATTTGTGAAAGGACTTTTAGAAAGATTGTGTTAAGACAGCTGGAAACACTTCTCACAGAACCTCTGAAGGATATCAGTCTACATTAAATTAAATAAATAGCCTATAGCATACCTGAAACAACTCAGTGCTGCACTTTGTTTCATAGACAAGATATATATATACACTCTCCCTTCAGTATAAAGCTATTGATGTGCTCATTACTGCTGTAAACATAAGGAATATACAATTAAGCTGATCTTTAATTAAGGTGTATGCTAAGAATTTATTAAGAATTTTAAACAACTTTGTATCACACTATATATTATATTCCATTAGAGTTGCTTTGCTTCATAGTATTCTGAACTTATTGTTATTGTTGATCTGGTGTTGTTCATGGTATGTGGCAGAAAAAAATCCAAGAACCAGCCCTCTTAAGACTTAAATAAATAAAAATGGCTTTATTACTTGCACTACCAGTTTTCTCAATTGTATGCTTGTGAGTTGCAAAGGAACACAGCAAAAACAATATGACGATAGGCATATCACTGGATGTGCCTAGACACGGATATGGGAGAATATATGAGGCAGCACATAAACCTTTGTACTAAACTCCACATGCATTGCCTCCTAGTCATAGGTAATGCTGACTACTAGAATTGTGATTCAGTGAAATTTTATGCATACAATAAGACAGGTACTCTGAGTTTAGTGTAAATTAGAGATTCAATCATTTTGAAGATTGTTTTGAAACACAACTCAGAATGGATGGTGCTGCAGGTGGCATTGCCCAAATGCTGCAGTAAGTGTCTGTAAGTAGTCTAATTACAGCACATCTGTGCAGCATTCTATCGCCTTTCATGGATGTCATTGTAATACATAGGTACATAGGTTCATAGGTTCATAGGTTCATACTAGGCTATCTGCCCTAGGGCATTTATAAGCCTAGCCAGAGTGTGTTTGGCTTTTGCCACCCATTTTAAAATAATTTTGATATGCCCTTTTTCGAGGTTAGTATACTGTGCCTCTGTCTAACAGTGACACAGAAGTCATACTTGGGGTAAACCTATGATCTCCCATCCATTCATCAAGATTCCTCTTGAAGAGAGTCAATGAGGGACTCTGCCTAACCTAGACTGGGATTTTATTCCAGAGTGAAGGGAGCCTCTGGGTTATGAATCTGTCCCTCCAGCATGTCCTATTTATTTCAGTGCTGAGGTTCAAGTCTCTCGAGCCTGTAGCTCGATGGGATTTGGATTTTTTGAGGTGCAGCATGTCCATTAATTCCGGGTTGGACATGGCTTTATATGTCGGGCACAGATCGCCTCTGAACAGGCGGTATGCCACTGAGTAGAGCTGGAGCTTCTTTAACCGGGCAGCATATGGCATCTGTTTGAGCCCTTTGATCCTCTTGGTGAGGTACTTTTGGGGTCTTTCCAGTTGCTGCAGGTGGCTGTAATGCATATGTGCTGTTACCTTTCAAAATCCATTATACATTGTTATCACAGTGGACAGTCAATTCTACATAATCATGCAAATGTAATTCATTAAGGAAAACAAATATACGGTTATTCATAGATGTTTTGCAGCTTGTAGGCAAGCAGGTGGCTGCAGGAAGTGGCTGCCATTAGCAAAGTACCCCCTGGCAAGACAAATGAGGTGTGACTCCAAGTATCAAGGGAACATGGACTCCACTAGGTGTGTATTTGGGAGAGGAGAATAGGACTGGTAATGATAGGCCGTACATAGTACAGCAGGTCAGTGTTGGGAGTGGACATTGCTGGAGAATGCAAGTGAACCAGAGTGATAATCAATAAGAGACAGTGTTACTATAAAGTCCTGTGATATTGCTCTTGTTTGCAGAGTTGTGTATGGATATATCCTCCCATTACCCTGCTAGAAACAGAGTTCAATTCAGTGCCCTTGATGATCACAGTGTGAACAGGGTAATGCTTAGTTAGTGTCAGGAGGGTAGGGGAAATACATTAAATCACTGCAGCATATTCTCCCATTTGTATGTGTTTATATCCAACATGTAGAGATATTTTTATTGTATTTTTTGTCAATGTGCTACATTGACTCTTGCAGAAGCACAGTAGCCACTATCATATTTGCAGAGAGCAACATTCAGATATATGTTTGACAAGTAATGTGGTGTAAGATGGGGGGCTGATTATATGTTTCCTGTGGTTTACCATCAAAATGTCATAAGCAAGTTACATGACCTTGGACGGTCGAAAGGCACTCTTTCAAGGTGTCATAACATTGATTTTTAAAGGATTGATTCTACAAGAGTGAATACTAATGTGCATTCGCTCTTGTGGTTCATCATTTTGAATGGAGATCACACTATAGCAGGGATATGGAAATTTACCCTTTCCTTCACTGTAGTGCAAGCTCAGAGTTTGTATATATAAGTAGCAAGGGATGTGGAGGGTGTAGGGGGCTTGCCCCTCTGCAAAACATTTGTAGCACATAACCGGAAATGTAGGTAATTTCAGTAAAGTCACCATTCTTGAGTTGCTGAATTCCCTTAATTCCCACTTTCAGTTATGTGACCATTCAGCAATTGGATTGTATGACATCTTGGGTTGCATAAATGAACACTTACACAAGTGAATTATGAGATTTGATAGTAAACCGTTTGCTGTAGTCTTAATAGGATTATCTATCTATTTATCCATCTATCCATTATTTGCACTTGAGGTATGACAGGTTTATCTTATGGTGTACCTCTCAGCTGTCCAGACTTTCACAGAATGTTCAGATTTTTGTCTCATATTTCGGTCTGTTCCTCACAAAATTTTGTGTTTTTCTGGCAAATCACTGAGGATTCATGTCATTAAATGATGACATGCACTTCTTTTTCAGACTTCATATTCCTCAGAAAATGCATACAAATTATTCTATTCTAGCAACTTTCTAAGTTTATAAGGGCAATATTTAATAGCTGTCCCTATTTTTGTGCCTTTGTCCTCACATTATTCTAGGCTTTGTCCAGATTTCTTGCATTAATAGATTGAGATGTGTGTCACATGGTGCTGTTGCAGCTTTCAGTAGGATTGCTGGTGTGTCACAATTCAGGAGTGAAATGGTTCAGACTGTGATTATATATGCATTGCTGGTGGCACTGCTATGTCTTTGGATGAGTGTAGACCCCTGCTCCACATAGTAAGGTGTCCCACACTGCACACGAATGCAAGACAACTGATTTAGCTAGCAAAGGTCATCTATATCTGTGTATCCTGATGATACACAAACACTTGACACAGTATCTGACATACTGACCACATGGTAGGCCACAGAATGATATAACCAATTGTGCTAATGTCTATTGCCACTGAAGGGCAATGGAACGGTTACAGATCTGCCACCACACAAATGTTCTTTTCTAGTGGGATACTTATTATGAATGAAGTTTTTTCATACGGTCTTTACCACTGCAGTAGCATTCGTTGATCCTTCCCTCTTATCCTGTGGCTACTGAGGAGTTACCAGCTGCTTTTGTTGGTACTAGACCTTATGAACTGCCTGCGTGACACAGACTACCTGTGAGTCTCTGGCTGCTTATGGAGTCTGACTGGCTGACCATACAGATTTTGCATTCTAAGGCAGCTATTACTAGGTCCTTATGTAACTTGATATTTATAGTATGTAATAGGCATGATTGTGACAAAGATGGCATTGTGAGGCATTGTGTGGAGTGATGACACAGGCCAGTTATTTTGCTGGTGCAGCTCATACCATCCAGCATATGGTCTAAATCCTTGTAAAAGAGAACAAACATGGCATGGATGTATGTGACCATCTCTTTGGCATGTCATAAGTGGGTGTAACACAGTCTATGGTTTAAATAAGACGGGTGTTTTAGGACATGTTGCAAATATAACAGCTGGATCTGTGACACTGTCATGTTGGCAGACATGTTCTTTTCTGTCATACGCATTCATAGCCTCACTATTTCCCCAAACTGGGACAATGTAACTATGCATTTCTGCCAGTCCATGCATCTTCTCCACCAACATGGAATTCCCAAAGATGGAAATTTCCAGACAGCAATCTTGCATGTCCACGGACCTTCTCCTCCTGCACTTTATGACTACACTCTTTTGTGCCATTAAGGGTATGCAGGTCAAACCATTTATTGATGAGATGTTGCTCAAGTTCTGTGCAATCCCTGATAGTGACCTACATGTGTCCCGTCACTTGTACAAGATTTAATAGCTATGAGATAGCTATGTTAAACTTGATTTCTGTATTAGTAGCTGTATTTAGAGCACAACCAAAAGCTGTTTGCTGAATTTCCTGTTTGCACTTAATTTTAAATCGTTTTTTTCTTAAAACTTGCATATTTTCTGTCCTTGACCTAGCACTCTTGTGTGGGGTCATTTACTGCACTGTTATAACTTGATATAACTTGTGAACCTCTGCTATCTCTGTAAAAAACAAAAACAAAAAAAAAAATCTTGCTTTTTTCCCACTTTTCTGAGAGTTAAAAAAGTTCAGTTACAGGCTTGCTGTTCCTGAACTGTTTGAAAGTTTCTGTGAGGCCATTTTTGCCTGGGCTGAGGGAGGGTCTCTCTGTTCATCAGTGGCAGTGACTAACATTGAGCAGCTTCCCTGCCCCCGTAGAGGTGGTTACTGACTTGAAACTGTAGTTTTATTTTCCCTTTTGGGTCTATTCCTGCTTCTTTCCAGCCCTGCTATCAAGCACGCTTTAACGTGCTTTAGCTGATTTAGCGGAGTTGCCACTAGAGCAGCATCGGGCAGCTGGTTAAACAAGGTTAAACTCTTTCTGGCTCCAGAAAGTCTGTTCTTCAATTTTTCCCTTAGAACTGCTCTGTTAGGAACCTAAACAGTTTACACCTACACTAAAAAGTGCAGCACTTGTTCCAATAGCTTTTCTTCTCAAAAGCTCAGCACTTGTCTTATAAGCATATCCCTTGTCTTATAAGCATTCTCTTTGCAGGTCAAGCACTCCTATATTATACAAATCTCTCACTAGCAAAACCCCCAGGAGTGCCCACTTCCCTGCTAAGCCCACTACTTTTCTGTCTCATACCAACTCATAATTCTTTCTAGCATGTCGAAGGGTCAGATGCTGGCATCCTCTCCTGCCCATTTGGTGAATCTGGGAATTCTGAGACAATGTTACAATTGCCTCATGTACACGGACAACCATCTCCTCCTCCCATGTAACACTAACACTTGTGAGAGATGCAGCTATTTAGCCAGACTGGAGGCTGAGCTCTCTCAACTCAGGACTGGCAAGACCAGGCAGGAGGAGAAGGCAACTACACACACCACAATACCAGTCTCACATAACTCAACCACACCACTGAATCAAACACATAAACACACTAAGACATACTCGAGGCTCTGAGTAAAATTTACCTAAACAGCAGAGGCCTCCAAAGCAGACACCCAAGCAACTGCAAACTCAATACACCACACAAACAACACATAAACAACAAAATCAGTGTGCAAAGCAGTCACTGCCCTTAAGGCCAAATACAACACCAAACATACTTGTCATAGGTGACTCCATAGTCAGACACACTGACGTCCCGCTCACCAGACTGAGTAAGGAGAAGGTCACAGTAAGCTGCCTGTCGGGGGCTAGAATCCGCCACATAACACAAGCACTCAGGTCTCTCAACAGCAGGTACAAGTACGACTCAGTCATTGTCCACGCTGGTGTCAACGACCTGAGACGTACCTCCTTGGACTACATGAAAAGAGACATTGAGGAGCTCTCTGATTATGTAGCCCAGGCAGGTATGACCCTGACCTTGAGCAGTATCCTACCTTCACCTAGAATGATGCCACAATACAATGATAAGATGATCAGCTTTAATAATTGGCTTAAATTCTGGTGTCATTCAAAGGGGATCCAATGTCTGTCTGCATGGGATGACATGCTGGACAAGCCACGCTGCTTCGCAAGGGACGGCTTGCACCTGTCACCCCTAGGCTTCCGGATATTGGCAAAGGCTGTTGCCACCCCCATAGTGCCTTTTTTAGGCAAGGCTCAAATTCTAAACCTACCACCCTAGAACACAAAAAAGTAAAAACTAAGGGTAATGCTGCTCAATGCCAGAAGTCTCAATCTCAAGATGCACACACTCGAGGCCCTTCTCAGTATGGAGAACATCGATGTCTGTGCTGTGACAGAAACCTGGTTCAAGGCTCCTGAGAGCACCCCAGCACTAGCAGGTTTCACCTCATATCATGCGTTCCGCCCCAAAATCCGGACAACACCAAGAAAGGAGGGGTGTCCATATTCATAAAGGACACCCACACCTCAAGGTTGGTGGCAACGCACGATGCATCGGAGACCATCCAGGTGCAATTAACCATAGGCAAGACTGCTCTGCAATTTGTAGCATGTTACAGGCCACCCTCTCAAACTCAGGAACCTCACATGGCCTTCCTGAAAACAATGGAGGGGATAAATGTATCTCCAAACACCATCATACTAGGTGACTTCAACTACCCTAATATAGACTGGGAACACTACTCAAGCCCAAACACTCTAGCCCAAAGGTTCCTGGAGTTCATAAACTCAAATGCCATGGAACAACTAGTCACCATCCCCACAAGAGGAGAAAACATACTTGATCTCATCATCACGAACATGGAATCACAATGTTCATCACCGGAAGTATACCCCTCACTGGTGAGATCAGATCATAAACTAATCTCACTGGAGGTCCTCATCCCGCCCCCACCTGAAACAAAAAAGACCACAGTGAAAAACTTCTCAAAAGCCGACTTCACACTTCTAAAAACTAGTGTGGTCTCCTTTAAGGCCCCTGAGCCAGTGGTAAACATTACTCAAACCGCTGAATCACTTACAAATGCCTTCTACCAGCACCTACAGGACTGCATGGATCAGGCAATCCCAAACAAAACTAAGACTCTTTGTACCAAAGGCAAGCATCCAGTCTGGTGGACCCCAGCCATAAACAAGCTCTACAACAAAAGGAGGAAGCTACTACAAGATAGAGCAAAATCCTTGAAAGGTAAGACACCTTTGATCATTATAAGTAAAAAACTAAGAGCTCTCATAAAATCATCCAAGGCAAATTTTGAGAGAAAAATCGCCAAGGATTCAAAAGACAATCATAAGGCCTTCTTTAGCTATGTTAGAAACCTAGGAGGAAACTCCCAGATATGCTCAGAATTAGTTCAAAATGATGTGAATATTACTGAACCTACACACATTGCCAACATACTGGCTGACAGGTTCAGTGCAAACTTCTCCCCTACCAAAAGGAGAGATATCTATACCAGAGGATTGTAGCCCCCCAAACATCTCCAACGCCCAGGTGAGAACTGCTCTCTCCAAAGCAAAAAACACAGCATCCATGGGACCGGATGGTGTCCCCGGCTGTGTGCTCCATGAACTCAATGAGGAATTAAACCCGCAGTTAGGACAGCTGTTTAATCTTAGCCTCGCCTCAGGATATGTACCCAAGGAGTGGCGCACAGCGACTGTGGTCCCACTTCACAAGGGCGGTGCCTCCACCGACCCTGGAAATTACCGTCCTATTAGCTTGACAAGCCTTATCTGCAAAGCCATGGAGAGGATCATAATGGAACTCATAAATAAAGACATAGGGAACTTACAGACTTTGGATCCAACCCAGTTTGGCTTTGTCAAAGGCAGATCATGCCTTTTAAACTTGGTTGACTTTTTCGAGACAGTCACCAAGGCCATTGATGAGGGAAAGGCAGTCCATACAGCCTACCTTGACCTGGCAAAGGCCTTCGACACAATACCCCACTCAGGTATCATCAAAAACTCATCAGCTTGAATGTAAACCCATACATCACAAGATGGGTTGCAAACTGGCTAAGTGACAGAACCCACAGGGTCAGAGTTGCTGGAGCCATGTCAGACTCAAAGCCTGTCACAAGTGGTGTCCCACAGGGCTCAGTCCTGGGTCCACTCTTGTTCGGCATCTACTTTTCTGAAGTACAAGCAAACACAGGAGGGTTATGGCTGACAAAGTTTGCAGATGACTGCAAACTGGGCCATAGTCGAAAACACATCTGACACAGATATCCTTCAGAAGGGCCTCACAGAAACGGATAACTGGTGCCAGAGCCATGGCCTAAAGTTAAATGCCAAGAAATGCATAGTCATACCCTTCGGGAAAAACAAGGTTACCCCTAGCTACCATATAGGTGGCAATCCACTGAGCACAGAAGAAGTCATCAGGGATCTGGGGACCCAGGTTGACAGTAGCCTTCGTTTGACACTCATGTTGCTAAAGTAGTTAGGAAAACCTTCTATATTGCCCACCTGATCATGAAGGGATTCACATCTAGATCAAGGGAGGTCATCGCCCCTGTACTCATCACTCATTAGACCTATGATTGAGTACAATGCCCCATTCGGAATGTATCTGACCAGACACCTGCAGCAGCTGGAAAGGCCCCAAAAGTTCCTCACCAAAAGGATAAAGGGTCTCAAAAATATGTCTTATGCTGCCCGACTGAAAGAACTCCAGCTCTATTCAGTCTCATACCGCTTGCTCAGAGGTGACCTGTGCCTGACATATAAGGCCATGTCAAACCCTGATTTGATGAATATGCTTCACCTCAAAAAATCTAGATCCCTCAGAACCACAAGGGCGGGAGACTTAAACCTTGACACGGTTATTAATAGAACATGCTGGAGGGACAGATTCATCACCCAGAGACTCCCTATGCTGTGGAACAAAATCCCGGTACATGTGAGGCAGAGCACCTCACTGGCCTTGTTCAAGAGGAATTTTGACCAATGGATGGGGGATCGCAGATATACCCCAGGGATTACTTCAGTGTCACTGCTTGACAGAGGCACAGCAAAATAATAGGCATAGTTTTATTCAAACTAAAGGGGTGGCGAAAGCCAAATAACTATGGGCTAGGCTTATAAATGCCCTTGGGCAGATAGCCTAGTATGAACCTATGAACCTATGAACCTATGAACCTATCTATGCATAAAAATATTTGATATAAATGTGCATACACTGGTCAACATAGTAAACCCAGATCTCAAATAGCTACTTCCTTTACTTCTATTTTTTTTATATATGTGCCTCATGACACATGTCAGCAGCTAATATGTGCCTGTGAATAGTGTGCCTACCGAGCTATCCTTGGTGCCTCTATCTCTGATTCATCCTGGCTGTTGCCCTTTCTATTTCAAAAACATTGATGCTATTACTCTTACTTCTGTTGCAGTCCCCTAAATGTCCCAATAACAGTCTTAACTAGCCTCCATGGCATCCAGTTATTTTGTTACATGGTAGACCTCCATGCATCCAATATCATATTATAGAGCATGCCATATACAATCATGATGCTTTGCCCTTTTTTGGACATGAACTGTGTTGCATCATCTGAGATTCTCAGCCATTAAAACCTTGACTCATTTTATGCTCCACTTCTCTGCCACTGTTATGGTTTGGCTATGAATATTACTGAACTGTTGCAGGGTTGCTGGATGGTAGATAGGCATCTTAAACCAAACCTATAGCTGCACCCAAAGTCACCTGATATGGTTGTACATATAGATGCCCATAAACTATATGTGCATCTATGTCATGTCATTTAACATTGTGCTGCATGTCTGCTTTCCTTTCAGTTAGCTGTGTGT
This sequence comes from Protopterus annectens, assembly GCF_019279795.1. Lineage (NCBI taxonomy): Eukaryota > Metazoa > Chordata > Ceratodontiformes > Protopteridae > Protopterus > Protopterus annectens. The sequence goes on along the minus strand of NC_056727.1, from coordinate 1,061,710,093 downwards.
GCGATGTGGCCATCTGAGATGACACGGTAAAGGTTTTTACATATCTCATATATGGGCATTGTGTACTCTTCTAGGATAATGCACACAAACATTGGGAATTATGTTTTTGTTAATATACAAGACCTAGCAGACCATTGGTTGGTATGTATAGCAGTTTATGTTCATTTCACACATGGGCCCTACTGGTGCCATGATGCTCACAGGAGTATAACCTGTGGTACCTAAAACTGTAGGTATAGACTGATGCTGAAATGGCTTCACTGTGGATTAAGGTCAGACTGCTATCTGACAGGACAAGATCATATGAGTTGCAGGTAAGTAGGTCAAGTGACCACTTTCACTGCTCAGCCAATGCCAAGCCTCAAGATATATTGTCCACTTGAGCTACTCATAGTGCAGTACAATGACACTTTTTGCATGTTTGTTAACCTGGTGCAATACTCTATGCAATATTTTGCTTCACAGGTACATGTTACTGGGGAAATTCAAGTTTGTGAAATATTTACTTGTGCAATACTCTAAATGGCACATTTTTATACATGTAATGTCTATAAGTGTCTGTCCTAGTATTACTAAATAGTAACTGTATGTATGTATGTTTCTTGCACTATTAACAAAGCAACACCATTTTGTTTGACTGCACTATGTGCAGATTTAAATGACAATAAAGTTTACTTTGACTTTAATCCTGGTAGATAACCTGGTCAAAGAACCATTTTCAGTTATGATAGGGGCCAAAAAGACAATGACACTTATCTAGTTTAAGTCGTGAAAGCACAAAGCAAATTAACAAAAAAAATAGCAAGATTACAAATGAATTTAACAATGAGAATAGCTGAGTGCATATTATTCATATTTAACGTACATACAAAAACAAGCTAAAACACATTGATAAACAAAGAAGGCATCTTTAGGGAAAAGGAAATAATTTATATGGAGCTAAAACTCTTCTCATAAGTCTTTAACACCATCCCAGGATTTTTTATGCAGCAGCCTGTGACATGCCAACTGTATTGTCAGTAAGTTACTAGAGTGTTCCAAAGACTAGGATCCCAAGGAATAAACTTTAGTTATTAGAAGATGATATCCTCGCATACACACTGTAATTCAGAAGCAAAAATATATGTTAGGAGAAATTTTGCAATAGGTGGCAATGCATAGGGAAAGGCAATTCAGGGAATATTTTCCAGGGTAAGCCATGAAATATTATTATCAGCAGACATGTAAATGATTGTATAATGACATGGAAATAAGCAATATTTTTAAATTGTGAGTCACGGTGGTTGCAAATGAAGTAAACAATATGGCAGTATAATTCAGAAATCTCCAAATTTTGCACAATGGGTTGTGACTGCTGGAGCTGCTCACAGCAAGAAAATTAGATGCCCCATAGTGCCCTAAACACTGTTTGGAGATGAGTAGGTAGAGGTGCTATGACACCTGGATCATGCCAACATCCTCCAAGTTTGAGCTTCCCTACCAGAAGACAATGAGAACCAGCTAACAGAATGACACTGGTCATGACTGGTGGCTGCACAACAGCATCTGAAGCATACAAGTTCTGTATGCCAGCTTTCCACTATGCTGTGTAAATGAGGCAGACCCCTCTGCTGTTCATCACATAGATCACATATTACCTCAACCCGCTCAGCTATGTTATGACTCCATTTGTTTATGCCTGTCCCTTTGTAATGGCCCTGCAAAACTGCTGAGTATTGGAGACATTCAGAGTGGGAGGGGAGCAGTAACCATGATTTTGCTGGTCACCAGTACACTAACCCACATTGTCCTCCTCATGCTAACTGGAGTTGGTGGCAATCAAGGAATCCCCTGCCAATGTGGAAAAGGGTACCATCTATGCTGATGTGTCAGACACGTTGTGGCATACTGGGACAGATAGTTTGATTGCAATAGTGCAGGAGCTATTCAGTTGGAAGGGGGAAGGAATATAATACTGTCAGTGTTTACAACTGCTATCGAAACCCCATATTGTGCCAAGATGTGGCTGCCATTCCCATCATCGTCATGCTCAGATACGTCCTCAACATCAGGCATGCCTATTTCTACAGTGAAGGAACCTGACAATGCACCACCTGTGGAAGCACATAAGTAGACCCAGGAAATGCACACACTTTAAGGATGTCGGTTACCTTTTGTAGCTTTGATACAATTATACATTCTGCAGCTAGTTATAATGGTGCATTCTTAATACATGACATGTTTTCACTTAGATGGCAACATTTCTTTCACAATAAACATATTAAAGTTCATACTGAACTTTAGTTGAATCACTTTCTCTAAACAGGATTTTATTTACTTGCGCTGTCGTATTAGCCTAAGCTTGTCTGATACTTTATTTGTTTTTCTTACTATACATAAAATGTTTATGCATTTAGTCTGCTTACTGTGTAAATGTCTACATGCATTGTATGTCTTGTTTAGCTATTTTGTATTAGGCATTTGACATAGGTGTTGGCCAAAAAGGGTCCTGCAGGTCCTGCACAAGTCTACCAGACCAGTAAACAATTGTTAAACAAACAAAGAAACAAAGAAACAAATAAATAAATAAACATGAGCAAACTCATCAGCACCCATAGCCCATGCCATATAACAACTACTGTTAACATACCTTATAACATGGTGATGTTGTTGCTGTAGTCCTGATGTGTCTATAACAACAAGCTAAGCTATGCCCATTAGTTACAGATGTCTGAGTCAGGCAGGTAGTACAGATTATCCCACATGTTAGGTAATACCACATGATGAATCACCAAACAACATGTGAGGAGCTCTGTTCAGTTCCACTCCAAGATCAAGTACTACACCACGGATGAGTGAGATGTCATGTGCCCCAGATAGAGATGCTAGGATATCCTCCATGAAAGCTGGTGGTGACTCTGTTGGCACATTCTCTAACACATCCATAGATCTTTGTTCCTGTGCCATGTGGATTGCCTTGGTGTGTGCATGTGCAATCATGTAAATGAAGTTTTGTGAAAACTGCTCATGGCAGGCCACCAACTATGGTCACTTAATCAACAAGATCCCTGCAAACATGGCCCCGAAAGACCTGATCTGATCTAATTTATCACAGCATCCACCACCCATGGTCACAGAGGCCAGACATCATTTTCTCCTTCCTCTTTCTTCTCACATCAAGCATTTCTAACTGCAAATGTAAATATATAGACGTAGAAGATGTTGGCATGTTATACATGTTCTACCCATGTCTCACTGCCACATGTGTATGCCCAGTGCTCCCATGGCCTTTGTAATTTATCACCCATGATGAGACACAAGCCACCTAAATGACTGCCAGCCTTTCATCTACAGTTAGTATGGGGTAGTACTTCATGTTGTATTGACACAGAGCAGGAAACTGCACCGGTTACAATATGAAATGTTGGGACCCACTAGAGAGAGAGTCCTGAAACACAGAGACTGAATGGCTTAAAAACAGACTTATATATGCTAAGTCTGAGATGGCCATTTCTCAGTATATTCCTATTTCTCTATGGTATGGCAATCTCTTAGTTCATATATATAAGTTGGGGGTACAGGGGGGTTGCTCCCTGCAAAAAAAATAAGCTTAAAGGTGAAACGTGACTTTTCAGATTCTCTCTTTTCCTGGATTTTTAGTCTTTTTTTTTCAGCTTATCAGTAATCAGCATTTCTAGCGCTAACATTTCAGTAGGGAACTGGCTGCATTACTTTACAAAGAGACCTTGCAGAAACATGTGTTCTGTGTGTATATAGCTTACAGCAGCAACATACATTCTATCTCTAATAAAATTATGGATATCTGAAAATGTTTTTATATGTGCCTTTTATGTCCCTTGACCTGTGGAAATGCCAAAAGTTCCAGCAGTGCAACTGACTGTCATTGTATGTCAATTACCCTAGCAATGAAGTAAGCTGTGAATGTAAGCTGTAGCATGTCTAACCCTAGAGTATATGTAGATGGTATATGACCCTGTCTTTAGTATATGTGCAGTTCAACAGTAGATTTAGGCTTACTATGGACAACATCAGGATGGCAGTGCAACCCCATAATATTATTCACATAGTGTTTCCTAAGTGGGTATATGTGGAGGGTTAGCACTCCCATAAACTATCCTAATCAATGCATTCAGCGCCATGGTACAAACTTTTTAAGAGGTAGCCCATAAATGCATAGGCCCTATGATCATCTTCACCTGCATTAATTACTGAAACAGACAGGGCATTTGTGCTTGCTGCACTCTCCCCACCCACACAGAGCATTAGCAGGCCAGTGAACTTAATCAGTGATAGTTTAGGCCTTCTTCCTCCTCTACCTACTGAGACATACCCATACTCTGTCCAACAACCAGAATCTACCATAAAAAGTGATTTTAAAGGTTGCTGGACACATCACTGTCAGCAATCACATCATGGACATCTGTGGACTACATGACCCATAGCAATCAGTGGATGCAGGTTATATGTTCCACTCCTACCTGCAAAAAATACTTCTGCTTTGTGACTGGCCTCTCATCAGACAGATTTATACTACACAAACATCTCACATTATGTAATGTCTTCTGTATGGTCATACATCTCTCTTAGAGCATGTCATAGAATATATGGCAGTATATCATCATTACATTCAGTTTTATGGAGCACATAAGAAATAAGCAATATCAACAAAAAGAATGAAACACAGAGTCCTCTGTCTACAAACAAGCCTCTGCTTCCCGGGTATTATAACACAGATTGATACTTCTTGTGGGGCAGTTAAAGTGATAAATTACATTACATGCAAGTGCCATACCAAGTAGCAAAACCCATTCATGTTCACATCCCCAGATAGAAGTCACCTGTTATTAGCTGAGTCCACAGACTCCGCCCCCACCCCCAAAGCAGTAGCATGTAAGTTAATAAACTGTATACACCTACAGTACATATACAGTGCATGTACAAAGCAGTACCCAGCATTTACAAACAGTGCTACCCATTTACGTACCTCACAAGTACTGGTAATAAATGAAGATTAGATGTTTGCTGAAGTGTAGGCATTTTATGACACTTATTTAATCTGTAACAATTTCTGTAGCAAAATGGGCAAATTAACGGCTGTTTTTGTGTAGCTTCATGTCTCTTTTCATGGACATTATTCCAGTGAGCCTCCTTAGAGTAGATACTTCTGAATCTCATGTGTTCCATAATATATGAGCAGGCTTGTTCAATGTACTGCAGATGCAAGGGTACCTGTGAAACACAACAGGTGTGTCTGGACAGTTCAATGACCACAGCAAGAATGTGGGTAAGACTATTGCAGTATTATGACCTACAGAGGCACTAAAGTGTAGAAATGAAAACATGGGAAAAATGTGCAGTTGTTATACTCCATATACACTATAGATCACACCACAATGCCATTGTGCCACTACATGTATATTTGTACATTACTGATTCATGTCACACAAACTGAATGCCCATTACTGCACATTTCATGTCAGCAGCAGCAGCTGCAACATGTGTGGATGTTAGACAATTAACATATTCATTTGGACTGTGACCAGATGAGTGGCTGTGGTATCAGACACCACTGAGGATAACAGGGGGTACTTAAAAAGTATAAAATATTTGTGTACCTTATATACAGAGACCACTGGAAGTAGCAGTTTAGGGGCTGCTTGTGGGTCAAAAGTATAAGGCAGATGCCTTACATAGCTTTGTCAGAACAGTAACTACTGCAATTGTCTTTAGCCTCTCAGATGAGCAGTGCAGGTACCACTACAGTGACTTTAAGAGGCATGACCTACACCTTCTGTGCCAGGGGGAAGAAAAGGTCAGAGACACTGCTCCTGAGATGCACAGATAGGTATGCATAACAAGTCACTTCTCTGTATTTTACATATAGTTACAAGAGTCCCTATGCAACATACAATTTGTGGTATTTTTTTTCTTTATTTTTACTGTTTTTCTTTCCTAGGAAGATAGATGAGAAAAAGCTTTAATTTTGTATGCAGTTGTAGTGCCTCTGCAGATATAGTGGTGATTCTAACTATATTCATTCTATATACATGTTGTAGTTAATCACAGCAGGCTTATATTACTTGATATTTCAGTTGTTTAAAGGTAGCTGTAATACTTAAATGAGGCATTTCTTAGTACTGTGTGACACACTCTCCATATATATGCTGGCATGAAACCCAACATGCACCCAGGATGCATTGTTGGGACTCTTACATTCGGTATTTGCAAGCATATGCTCTTCACATTATGTCCTTACATCATGCTCACTGCTGCATAGTGTCAAACATATAGGTCACTGGTCCACTACCATGCTTTGTTCATTCACACAACCAAGGAGGTCCTACAACAGGCAAGGTTTATGTTACCCCATATTGGCCATGGATTACCACACCAAAAGTCATTCTTGCATTACAATAGTTTCCCACTATATGCCGATGGGTGGTCATGTTAAAATAACTGTCTTGGCTGTTTGTGGTATGACTCACTGACACAGTGGACATGTTAGCATGCATAGCTTGCAGCAGTGCCCATGTCTGCCTATCCTCACATTATCATTGTCCCACATGACATACCCACAAAAGCACATCGATACACCTTCCATGGTTTCTGATGGCCAACTGCACATTACTGACAGTAATGTCATACATAACTCATTGAGGTCATTGATTATGCACTTCTTCACCCTTGTACACACATTGTCCAATAGAAATATTTGACATTCTTTGCAGCCCTTGGCATTATTGCATATATAGCAAATGTTTAGTCTTCCTGTAGATACCTGTGTGATGAGCCCTCTTTACCCTGTGACAGCAACTAAGGAGTCTTAATCCTAACCACTGTCTCCAATAAGGAGTGTCACTAAAATCAGGGATAGAAATACATAATTTCCCCTAAAAGTACACCTGGAACAGATTCCAAACCTGGGACTGGACTATATGCTTCACTCCAGGTGCCAAAATGAGCCTCCACACTAATCACTGCAGAGTGCTGTGTCTCCGTTCTAGGTATCTAACACACTCACTCTTAAATGTCTGATATTGACACAGACACACACACTCTTAGTATCATAGGATCATAGGAGATTACTAGGCTATTGACCCGGAGGTCATTTTAAGCCTAGCCATTTCATCCCAAAGCAATAGCATAGAAATGCTAGTCAGTTACCAAGATTGCATTTAATGATGACTGCTCATGTCCAGGAAGTTTGTGGGCACCATCCCCGGAAAGATTTTATGGTTCCCCATCCACTCATCCAAGTTCCTCTTGAACAGTGTCATAGAGGTGCTCTGTTTCACATGAATTGGTAGCAGAGGTGCTGTGTTTTACATGCATTTGTAGCCTGTTTCAAAGATGCTGCAGTTACTGGGAGATAAATCTGCCCCTCCAGCATGTCCAATTTAAGTCACAGGCCATATTTAAGTCCCTGGAATTAGTAGCCCTAGTCCCATTTGATTTACAGATATGCAGCAAGTTCATTATGTTTGGGTCTTGGATCGTTCTGTAGGCCAGGCATAAGTCTCCCCTAAGAAGTCTATATGATACAGAGTATAGTGACAGGGACTTTGGTCAGTCTGTGTAAGGAAAATGCTGGAATCCCTTGATCTTCTTTGTTAGAAACCTCTGCAGTCTCTCTAATTGCTGTAGGTGTTTAGTATGGTACATGCCAAATGGGGCATTATACTCAATTATGGGCTGGATAAGTGATGAGTATAAGTGGGTTATAACTTCTTTTACTCTTGAGGTGATGCATTTACTAATCAAGTGTGCCACATAGAAAGCTTTCCTTACTACAGTAGACAGATGTTGGTCAAAGTTAAAGTCACAGTCAACATGTGATCACAGGTCCCTTACTGCTTCTTGGGTACTTACGGTATTGTTGCTGATTTGATAATGCGGGGGACCATTGCTTGTACTGAAGGGAATGATAATGCATTTCTTTGCAATCAGTTTGAGACTGTGACTAATTCACCAGTTGTTGGTCTGTGTGAGACCCTCCTAGAGTATACTGACATCATTTGGGGATTCAGTGATTGCACCTAGTTTGCAGTTGTCTGCAAACCTGGTCATCCACTACCCCTTAGTTTTGACCTCAACTTCTGAGAAGTATATACCAAACAGTAGGTGGCCCAGCACTGAACCCTTTGGCACCCCACTGGTAACAGGTTTGCTGGTTGATGTGGAGTCACCCACTTCGACAGTGTGTATCCGGTTTGTGAACCAGTTGGCAACCCATCTTTTTACATTCAGTTTGCTTAGTTTATCGGTAATGCTTGAGTGTGGGATTGTGTTGAGTCTTTGCCAGGTTGAGGTATGCTGTGTGCACAGATTTGCTCTCATCAATGGCCTTGATCACATTTTCAAAGAAATCCACCAGATTTAACAGGCAGGATCTGCCCTTCACAAAGCCGAATTGGGTAGAATCCAGGGTTTGGAGGTCACCTATGTCTTTATGAGTTCCATAATGAGACATTCCATGGCCTTACAGATGAGACTGGTCATGCATATAGGTCTGTAATGCCCTGGGTCTGTTGCTAGGCCACCTTTGTGGAGGAGAATAACTGTTGCTGTTCTCTCATCCATAGGAAAAAAGCCTGTGGTTATGCTATGATTGAAAAGGGTACTTAGTGGTAATACTAGTTCATGTTTTAGACTGTTTTGGAGACAACCTGGGATTTTGTCTGGTCCCATAGAGGCTGTGTTTTTTGCCTTGGACAAGGCTTTGAGGACCTAGTTTTCAGATATGGCGGGGGAGGGGTTGAAGGAAGCTTTGTTGTAAGTTAGGAGCAGATAAGGGAGTGAAATTTTCACAAAACCTATCAGCTAGCAGGTTTGCTATCTCTGTGGAGTCAGTGCGTGCGATATTGTTGGCCACTAGTTCTGCACATGTTTTGATCCTACCCTTTAAGTCATGTACATAGCTGCAAAAGGCCATATAGTTATCCTTGGCTGTACTTGCTAAGTTTCTCTCAAAGGAGCCTTTGGAGGATTTGACAAGTTGCAGTAATTGTCTGTTGAGGCTGAGGAGGGTGCTTTTCCATTGTTGGGGCCTTGCCTCTGTATTCTTGGACATTTAAAAATGTCCGAAACCATACACTGTGAAGCAATAGGAAACACTACCAGTCAGCCAAACTCTTCAGTCCAAGCTGTTTTTATTCTTCCAACATACAAAGACACAGATTGAACGCTTTCATACCCGGAAACTGGGGACTTCATCAGAATCTAACTGCACACCATAGTACAACCTTTAAATACTGTTAAAAATGAGTGATGTCATCACCCTTCTCAATCCTTTAAAGATACAACTTCCTTAATGCTCAAATGAAACGCACTACAAACACCTTTTGACACCAGAACATTTTAACAAACATCATTTATAAAAGCAAACTTTTCAAATTCCAAGACATTCATCAAATATAAACTTAAAAATTGTTTAAGATAAAAAATCAAACACATTTTATCCACTGACTTGCTTTAAAACATATATATATATATATATCTATATATATATATATATATATATATATATATATATATATATATATATATATATATGCATACTGTGTAGATGAACAACTGTTTTAAAGCAAGTCAATGGACAAAATGTGGTTGATTTTTTATTTTAAAAGTGGAAGTGTTTCCTATTGCTTCAGAGTGTATGGTTTTAGACTTTTTTCAGTTATATTTTACACTGCGGTTACTTTTGTTTTTTTATTCTTGGACATTTAGTGCAAAGTTTGTTAACACCAGATTTCCTCCATGGCAGCTTTTTACTTGGGGCTCTGGCTTTGATTCTTTCTGGTACGGCCAAGTCTATACACTTATGCAAATTCTTGTATGGGGCTTTAGTGTAAACTTCGGGGTAGTTACCACTTCCAGCTTGGGGTGGGGCGTGGAATGCATTTATACCTTCATCTAGGAGGTGATAATTTGCTTTGCTGAAGATTTTTAGACTGATTTCACCCTTTGTGAGTTCTGGTGTTAGTGCCAGCTTGAAGGTGACTGATTTGTGGTCAGCTTTAAATACTGAGGGTCCAACAGTTGTGGCAGTGCATCTTTTTGACATGTTGGTGAGAACTAGTTCCAGAATATTTGTTCCCCTTGTTGGGGTATGAACAATTTGTTTCCAGGAACTTTTGCACTAGTGAGTTAGTGCTAGTATGGGTTTCCTAGTTGCTGGAGGAATAACTGAAATCGCCCATAGCCTGTGTGTTTGGTAAAATTTGGATTATTTCCAGTTTTGTCAAGTAGGCTTTGTGGGTGTCATGAACCATGGAGGATAATCTATAACTGGCTATGACTTGAATGGGAGGCTTACTCCACCTGGACCTGTAGCAACTCCATGGAGTTGTTCTGTCTAACTAGACGGGAGGTGAATTTATGTCTAATATAGATTGAAGCACCACCTCCTTTGTTTTTTTTCATGTTCATTTTGTGGTCTAAAGGTGTGGAAGGCATTGTAGCCTTGCAAGGTCAGGGTACTCTCTGAGGCTTTGAACCAGGTTTCTGTGCCTGCACAGACATCTACAACTTCTAGTGGTAGATGTACTTCCAGGGAGTGCATTTTTTGGTTTACGTTCCTAGCATTTAGCAGCATGACCCTTATTTTGTTCTGACTGGTTAATTTCACATTGATAATTTTTATTTAATTATTTATTTAACATTTGTTTACCAGGAAAGTCTGACTGGATACAGGTCCATTTTCAACGGAGGCCTGGTGAGAAAAGCTCCAACAATATGAAAAACAAACAAGCATTATACCACAAGAAGATTACAGAGTACAGGTCAACAATGAAACTACACATTGCAAAATATAAATAACCGGAAGAGATGACACCTTAGCAATTTTAACTAAATTTGTACATCAAAGAGTATATGGTATTATACAAACTAGACTAGCATATATATTAGAAAGCATAGCATTATATTTCTGAGGAAGACTTGAAATTATTTGTGGTAAAAAGTAGCATAGATATTAGAAAGCACAGTATGATATTTTTGAGGAAGACTTGAAATGATTTGAGGTAATAGAGTAAGTATATATATAGGGAAGGAAGAAGGTATAATAGGATAGTACTGTAAAGTGTAGACCTAAAGAAAGTTAGAGGGTGTGTATAAAAAGTGGAGAATATAGAGTTAGTCAGGTGGGTACCAAGAACAAAGCCAGGACTTTTCTAAGTGAGTAAATTGAATTGTTTTAAATTGTACTTTGGTGCAGATGGAAGTGGGTAGTTTATTACATATTTTAGGAATGATGTTAGAGAATAAGGATTCTCCTACTGAGTTGTTAGATTTGATGGATATAACTAGGAGTTTGTCACTGGAACGGAGTGTTCTAGTGGTGGTGTATGGTTGTATGAGATCTTGAAGGGCTGGGGTTTTATCTAGTTCATGGAGTATTTTATCGGTGAAGGTTAGTTGCTTGTATTATAGAAACTAAGGAAGTTCTAGCTAGTTTAGTTGTCTAAGGGCTGTGCAAGGGTGTGTTTTATAGGTGAAGTTTGTGGCAAATTTTGCTATTTTATTGTAACATGAATCTAGGTTAGTAAGGTCTGGATTTGCTTAGGTTGGTTAGTATTGGGGAGGTGTAGAGTAGATGTGACAGGAGGTGTGTCCGGGAAATGGTAGCTTTTGTAGATCTGGTTAAAATTTTTTTGTTTCTGTAAAGGAGACCTAATTTGTTATGAACTTTTTTGATAGTTTGGGCTATGTGAATATCAAATTGTGTTGTTTTCGAGACCTTCCCTAAAAAAGGCACTGTGGTAGAGGCAAGAGCCTTTGCCAGTAGCCAAAAGCCTAGAGGTGCCAGGTGTAAACCATCTCTGGCAAAGCAGTGAGGTTTGTCAAACATGGCTTTCCTGGCTGATAGGAATTGTATCCTCTTTGAATGACACCAAAAACTGAGCCAGTTATTGAAATCAATCATTTTTTGCTTATACTGTGGAATCTTTCTAGGTGAGGGTAGTATTCTTCTCAAGGCTAGGGACATACTTGCCTTGGACACATACTCAGAGAGCTCAAATATGCCTCTCTTCATAAAGTCCAGTGAGGTGCATCTCAGGTTATTCACACCAATATGATCTATGACAGAATCATAATGGTACTTGTTGCTGAGAGACCTGAGTGCATGAGTGATCTGATTAATCTTGCCATTGGACAGACGGCTGACCGTGACTTTTTCCTTGTCCAGCCTGGTGAGTGGGACATCCATGTGTCTCACTATTGAGTCTCCAATGATGAGAAAATGTAGTTTGTGAGTGTTATGCCTTACTGGCGTGGTGGGTGAGACAAAGTTGTTGTTATGTGTCATGGGTGCTGTGGGGACTATGTTAGTTGTAGCAGTCTTGTGTTTTGGAGGTCTAAGTAAGTTCTTCAAGAGAACATATGTATATGTGGATTTATGTGTTTGATGCATACTATGTGCATGAATAGTGCTATGTGTATGAGTAGTGGTACTATGAGCATATGTAGTGGTGGGTGAGTTGACAGCCTTCTCCGTGTTCACTTTTTTTTTAAGTGATAGGAGCATGGATTCCAGATTCTTGGTGTAAATACATGTCTCACTTTGTGTACATGAGGCAATGACTACATTTCCTCAAGAGACCCAAGTCAACAAGGTTGGCAGGAGAAACAAGGGTAGCCCAACTGTTCATAATGCCAGATTGAATACTGTTGTCATTAGGGGTGGCTATTCAGAATCGATCACAAAAGATCGCAGTGGATGAAGATTTCTGCCTGGGTTTTAGGGAAAATTTGGTAAACTTAACTGTCCAGCTTTGGTGCGCAACTGTACAGAAGTGCACAGTCCTGCATGATGCATAAATAAGCAGAAAGTTGCTCAAAATCAGGGCCTAAATACCAGAAGCCAAAAACTTGAAAAAAACTTTAAAAGATTCAAAACGACTCATGAGGATGCTTATTCCAAACCCTAGAATGGCCTCTCTTTACCAGACAGGTCTCAGTCAGAACAATTGTCTCACAAAGGTGCAGATAGGCCCCTTCCAATCCAAGATGGCCTGGCAAATGTGCTTGGAACAAACAAACCATTACAAACAGTTCCAGAGGCAGCAAGCCTGCATCTGGACTATGCCACAGCTACTAGCTATCCCAGTTTCAGTGGGAAAACACTAGAAAATGTTTAAAACAGCAGAAATGTAGCACTGAGACACTAAAAAATGTTTAGAAAAGCAGAAAATCAGCAAGGAGGGTCTAAAGAATTTTTAAACAGTTAACAGGTCAGTTATTTAACCACTGCTTGGTGGGAAAACCAGAACAAGCAGAAAAGATAGCTTAAAAACAATGAAAAATATCAGTAAATACTTTGCAAACAGTGACATTAACAAAACAGCTTTGTAAACAGTGAAAACAGCAATAAAATTGAATTTATCAGGCACTTTAAAGCAGACAGTTGCAGTACAACAGTGTAGTTTAGTACATAACAAATCAATGCAGTATAAAAGTAGGTGCAGGCAATAAAAAAGTGCAGTAAATAGCATAAATAAGCAAAAAAATAAAATAAAACAAGCAACTTATGTTTTTTGGAAGCTAAGAAGTCTCTAGTCATCTGGTATCTCAGCTCAGAGTTGTGGCTGATAGACCATCTCATTTCACCTCGGTACAAACTAGCAGAAACCAACTCAAAAGCAGGGCCTAAAATACCAGAAGCTAAGAACTTAAAAAAAAAAAAACTTTAAAAAATCCAAAAGGACCAATGAGGATGCCTATTCCAAGCTGTAGGCTGGCCTCCCTTTCCAAGACAGATCCTAATCAGCACAATTCTCTCACAAAGGTGCAGATAGGCCCCTTCCAATCCAAGATGGCCTAGCGAATGTGCTCAGAACAATCAAACCACGACAAACAGTTCCAGAAGCAGCAAGCCTGTATCTGGACTATGCTACAGCCACTAGCTACATTAGTTTCAGCAGGGAAACACTAGAACATTTTTAAAACAGCAGAAAAATAGTAATGAGACACTAAAGAAATGTTTAAACCAACAGAAAATTTAAAATGTGAATATACTGAATAACTGATTTAAATAAACAACAGAGTTTCACACTCAGGAAATATGAAAATAATATTGTAGGGTAGGTCTCACATTGATTTTACTAAACCTCTAATTAACTAGCTGCAGTTCCATGACTATTTGAAGATTAACTATCCCTATCTAATCTAAATAACTCAGCAAGGCAAGATTATACTCTTACTTCTGCAAAGCAATATGAAGAATTATGTCCAGACTGCAGGCTGTTGTCTGTCCTCAGTGACTGGAACAACTACTCTGGAAACAACTGGAATATTACTGCTGAAGAGCTCTGAAAAACAACTACTGAATGATAACTGAACAACTGACTCAGAACCTGATTTTATAGTGATTTTGCTTTAAATAACAGGAAGCTGCTATGAGAATTCTACTTTCTCATATCAGACTTTGAAAAATAAAGAAACAGTTGCAATGAAGATTCTATTTTCCCAGTTCTGGCACACAATGACATCACATCTAGGTCAGCTGACTCTGGCATAACACATATTTAAAATTTTATTTTAAAAAAATGTACATTTGGTCATCCAGAAAAACACTGTTTGACATTCAAACATCTTGCATAAATCAGAGTGATAATCAAAAAACATAAGCTTATTTACAAAATTATAGATAGTCGTGCTGGCATATGTAACACAGGGTAATTTACAATTATTTACATTTATTTACAAAACTTCAGCCAGTCATGCACAGATAACATTATCTAATATCCTCACATTTCTCCCCCTTTGAAGACTCATGCGAGAATTCAAGTGACCTTGGAAAACTGCCGCTTGTAAAACATGGGGCTGTTTGGAAACACATGAACCTATACCCTGTCTTGAGGATCCATCTAAACTGGCGTTATTGAAATTTGGACTGGTTAATACAAGGGGTCCTCCCAAAGCTTCTTTATGTTTTTTGAATGCTTGTTCACAATCTGTGGTCCACACTACCTTATCAGGCTTGTTTTTCCTTGTTACATCAGTAAGGGGTGCAGCTATTGTACTACAGTTGGGCACAAATTTTCTATAGTACCCTGCTGTCCCTAGGAATGCTCTTGCCTACTTTTTGGTAACAGAGACAGGCCATGCCTGAATAACCTCCACTTTGACAGGTTATGGTCTAATCTTACCACTCCCTACTCTATGTTCTAGGTAGGAGACCTCTGCCATACCTAACTGATACTTACTAGGTTTAATGGTCAATCCTGTCCTTTTTAATCTATTTAAGGCCTCCCTGACATGTTGAAGATGTTCTTTCCAGGAATAACTGTAAATGTAAATAGAAATACCATCCAAATAAGTGAGAGCATAGTCTCCTGCTCCTACTAAGATATGATTGAATAACCTCTTGAAGGTTGTGAAGCATTCTTCATCCCAAAAGGCATCCTTGTAAACTCATATAATCCAAAAGATGTTACACAAGCTGACCTCTCTCTAGCAATGGGAGTCAAAGGCACCAGTATCCCTTGGTCAGGTCAGTAGTGGTCAGATAATTAGCCCCACCCAATTGTTCTAAAGCTTCATCTGTTCTAGGCATGGGGTATGCATTTGACTCTGTATTACTATTTAACTTTCTATAGTCTATGCAAAATCTTATACTACAATCTTTCTTTGGTACCCACACTACTGGGGAAGCCCAAAGATTACCCCTGGATTACCCCCAGCTCCAACATCTCCTTTATCTCTTCTTCAAAGTCTGTTTGGCTCACTCAGGCACCCTATATGGAGCTTGCTTAATAGGCTTTGGGGTCCTGTATCCACATGGTGCTGCACTAGGTGGGTGCACCCAGGTTTCCTAGTGAACGTGCCCCCAAACTCGTGCAACACTGTTCATATTTTCTTTAACCTGATTAGGAGATAGCCGCTGATATATTTCTTCCTGTCCCACAGAAGTGTCAGTCCAAGCCTCTATGAGAAGATCAATCACCAGATCCCACTCAGACTTCTCCTGCTATCCACTGCAAATACTCAGCACTAGGGCCTCCCTATCATGATATGGTTTCAGCAGGTTATCATGGTACAACTTATGTCTCTGCCTCTTTCTTACCTTTTGGCACTGCTCACAGGTCCTGCAGTATCCTGTTACATCCTTTGCAATCCCAGGCCAATAAAAGTTGTGCATAATGAATATCTTAGTACCCTTTATGCCCATATGACCTGCAAAGGGAATGTCATGGGCTATGGCTAGAGGTGCCAGATTGTAGGATCTTGGCTCTACCAACTGCCATATTACCTCATCTTCTAGCACTCCCTGAGGGGTCCACTCTCTGTACAGCAACCCTTTGTTCAGAATACAGACTCCCTTTTTCCTTGAACATCAGGTGCCTCTCTTAAGCCTCATAAAGTATGATCTAAAAGCTGAGCTTGTCTCAACTCTGTGTTTGTAACCTCTCTCAGCTCCCCTTCTACATGAAGCCTAGTACCTTCTGACAGCGGTGTCTCACTGTCAGCCTGGGTACTACATCTTACCTCTGTCCTTGCAGTCACCATGTCCACAGAAACACCAGTCCCTACCAGCAGCTGTGGTTAACCTTCATGTTCACTGTTACAAGGTAGCTCCCTCTCTGAAGTAACCATATCACCAGTCCCAGCTTCAGGTATAGGATCTGTCTGGGTCTCCTTCAGTCTACCAGACCTACATGCCTGTCTCCAAGTTTGACTGCATGTAACTACGTGTACACAAGGTACTACATTATCAAAATCATTCCCTATTAACACATATGCAGGGATATCTTTAAACATACCAACCTGTTTGTTTCCTTTTCCACCCTCCCAGTCAAGATGAACCCTAGCCAAAGTTATTTGGAATGGGGTCCCACCCAAAGCTCTGACTGGTGTGGACAGCCCTAGCAACTACTGCTCCTCCTTAACCACTGGAGGTCTCACAATGGTTATATCAGAAGCTGTGTCTTTCTTAGCAGTGGCCTGTCTTCCATCCACTAAGATATGATTCAAATGTTGGTGATAGTTTGGCTGTTCTGTTTTTTCCAGACAACTTACCACTGGCATTCTGTCATTCTCACTTGCTGGTTCCCTCACCTTTTGTTTCTCCCATTGCTTCAATGGACATTTGTATGCTACATGGCCCTTCTCATTACATTTGAAACATCTACTCCTTGATCCTGATTGTATGCTTGTACTAGTGGCTTCCTCTGTTACTAGTAAAATCTGTTGGAGTGGTTTAGTCTGCCTCCCATGGGTTCCCTTATGTCCATGGGCAGCACTGGGTATCTCTTTCTTATGCAGTGGTGACCTGCTTGCCAAGTAGAGAGCCCCTTTTCTCCCCAACTAATTTGCAGAGTTACACTCTCAGTCTGCCAACTAGATCCTCATATCATCAGGCAAAGTGCTGAGAGCTTCCTCCCTCACCAAAATGTCTGCCATTCCTTCAAAAGTGGTGACCTGACATCCACTCACCCACCTGTGAAAGTAAGTACTTAAATCAGCCTAATCACATTTGGCTTGTGTCTATGTTCAGGAAATTTTTTCTATACATTTTTTCTCTACATTTCAGGGGTTAATTTAAAACAATTACATAAACATTGTTTTACACTATCGTAATTCAATCAATCAATACTAGATAGTTTAGCAATTGCATGAAGAGCTCTATCATGGAGTAAGGGGGGTCAGGAACCATACCCAGAGCCCTCAGTCAACATTGTACTGTTTACATATCCTCTTAAATATATAGATGCAATTATCAAAGTCATCTCCCACCCTGTACTGAGGAAAAAAGTTTACTGAGCTTTATGACTTCTTGGGTTCAGTCATTCCCTTCCCCGTTATCTCCATGACCCTGTCAAAGGATTAGAAACTCCTATTAGTGTTGTCTCTGCCTCTCATTTTCTTCAGCTTCCATCTCCAAATGCTGCAGTTCATTCTGACACTGCTTTGCTTGCTTCTCAACCTCCGATTTATGCTGATGCTGCTTCTCCCACTCCTCAGCCAAACATTGCAGTTCATACTGACACTGTTCCTCCCTTTTTTCAGCCTCTAGTTTGAGTATCTTTAACTACAGATGGATTTTTAAGTCCTCTGGGGAAAAGGTGAACTGCCCTGCTTCACAAGGCTGCACATCTCCAATGCTAAACTGGATATCCTCTGAGATGCTGATCTACTTTTCAGCTGCGACTAAGGCTGAGATCATTGTTTCCTTAATCTGGTTGGTATGCACCCTTCCTTTGGCTTTGCACACCTTGGCCAGCTGGTTCCTTGTCAGCTTGCTATAACCCTCTGCTGAAATATTTGCCTGCTGTCCCTGACTAAACTGAATAAAAATGAATAAAACTGTTGTGACAACGAAATTCTGTATGTTTACCATGTGGCTGTTAAGAGTGCACACCTTGGTGACAACTCCCCACAGGCTACTAAAGCTTAATTAAAATCCCACCGCTGCCAGCAATATGTAACGAGCCCTCTTTACCCCAGAGCAGTAACTAAGGAGCCTCAATCCTCACCATTGTCTCCAGCAAGGGAGTGTCATTAAAAGCAGGGATAGAAATACAGAATTTCCCCTAAGAGTACATGAAGAACAGGTTTCAAACCTGGGACTGGACTATATGCTTCAATCCAGGTCCCCAAATGAGTCTCCATACTAACCACTGTAGAGCACCATGTCCCAATTCTAGGTACCTGGCACACTCAGTCTTAAATGTCTGATAGCCACACATACACCCACTCTTGAGAAAGACTGACACAGATTTACTTGCTGTGTTTCTTTGCTCAATTACAAGGTAACAGCTGCCACCAGTCAAATACCACAATATCCTTCAAAAGTGGTGTTAATTATATTGGGTAAAATAGATATTGAAACAAATGGTAGCATGTATCCCAAGCAGTAAGGCTTTTCTGAGTGGCCATGTGGCCCTGATGTTATCACAATAATCATAAACACTCTCAAATTATTAAAAATATTCACTAAATAACCAGTCACAATGGGAGGTAGTAAAACATTTAATAATAAATATTAGGATTTAAAACATGTAAATACTGAATAATTGATTTCAATAAACAGACATTTATACACAGGAAATATGAAAATAATACTGTAGGATAGGCCTCATATTGATTTTAGAAAACCTCTAACTAACTAGCTGTAATTCCCTGACACTCTGAAGATTAACTGTCCCTATTTAATCTAAATAACTCAGCAAGGCAAGATTATACTCTTACTTCTGCAAGGCAAGATGAGCAGTTATGTCCACAGTTCTGGCCGTTGTCTGTCCTCAGTGACTGGAACAACAACTCTGGAAACAACTGGACTACTACTACTGAACAGCTCCAGAAAACAACTACTGAATGATAAGCGAACAACTGACTCGAAACCTGCATCTATAGCAGATTTTTTTTAAAGTTAACAGGAAGCTGCTATATGAATTCTAGTCTCTCACATCAGACTTTGAAAAGTAAACAAACGGCTACAGTGAAGATTCTATTCTCCCAGCTCTGGCACCCAATGACATCAAATCTAGATCAGCTGACTCTGGCATAACATACATTCAGAATTCTCTTAAAAAAAACATACATTTGCTCAGCCAGAAGAACACTGTTTGACATTCAAACATCTTCCATAAATAAGAGTCATAATCAAAAGATTTTTATTTAAAAAAAAATTATAGCAAGTCATGCTGGCATATGTAACACAGGGTAATTTACAATTATTTACATATATTTACAAAACTTCTGCCAGTCATGGTAGCACAGATAACAATATCCAATATCCTCACAACCTGTATAGCTGATATCTAAATGCAAACACAGTCCTATTTCTTTTTCATTTTTCCTCTCATCCTCTCTCTCAGTATCTCTTTCTCTTCTTCCTTCTCAGTTACTGTCTTAATTTTATATTTAAATCTGATATTTACTGTGTTATTTTTCTACATTTTTATTAATATGTTATGTAATGTCAACCACAGCTGTTCCTTTGATGTGGCAGTAGTTCTCAATATGGCACCTTGCCCTGCTTTCTCCTGCAGGCTTACTGTTTGCCTCCTGTCCTGCCTCTCCACCAATGGAGGTGGGGTTGAGGGGGTTGAAACGGTTGCATGTTGGGCCTTGATACTAGGTTATCAGACAGGGATGTTATCACAACCTTTGTTGACGCCATTGGTAGGTCTCATTTTGTTACCAGGAAGGAGTTGGAGGAAGTGATGGTGGAGTTTGGACCTGTGGTTGACACCCATATTGGCCATCAGAAATAATCCTCATATAACTAGCAGAGTCTCACTGCTGTCTGCACTACTTAGTATGCCAGCTGAGGCATGGTCCAGCAGGAAGGACAGTCACAGAGAGACTGCCTTCTGTCGGGGTCCTGCTTATGGCAGTTCAAAAGAGAAGTAGGGTTGAACCCTATCCACAGTGATGGAGTTCCCTTTCCTTTTATGTCACCTTCCTCCATTGTTTGCAGCCCATTCCTCTCCATCACCATTTGTCCTCCCTGTATCAGTTAGTGTGTCTATCTGTTGTCAGACTTTCCTTTCTGCCAGCATCTCCCCTGTTAATCTTTATCTTTTTTCATGCTGTTTCTCATTTCCCTGCTTCCATGACCCTCATTTTATCCACTGACTTCCCAGTTCACCATACATCCTTTCCCATTTATACTACTTGAGGAAAATAAGAGCACATTTAAAATAATTATACCTTTTGCCCCCCCACCTCACATTTTTCTTCCCTGTGTCCTTCTGTGCGTTTCTATGATTTTTCTTTCCCCTTTTGACTCTCCTATGTTCCTACTCCCTCCCCTTTCCATGAGAACAAATGGTAGGGACACTGATGGAGGCAATGTATCATGGCTTGCAGGGATTGTCATACCATTAAGAAGTTGCATGCATGCATGTGCATACTCCTATGCATGCTACACTGTAAGTATTGCCTTTCAGGTATTCTTTAACTGCAGCAGGGTACCCTTCTTTATTACTAGTAATGTCATTTGCACAGGCAGATCCCGTAATTAGTTAGGTTCTAAATGCCTCCTTCTTAACTGATAATAACCTTGGAGTCATTTTGCAGAAGTTGTCATTACCATGGTTGCCCTTACATGGCCACATTTTGCATATTTCTGAACACCAGAGACTGTGTATTGTCACGTGTGGTCAAAACATCAGCCTATCATTGTATCATTTCCTACTCCTACCAGTAAAGGTAAATTGTCTCTTATTCAGTGGGGGGTACAGTGATGTCAGCTATGATGGCTGTCAGAAATGTGAACACCTTGGCTAAGCTCATATGACTTCTGGTGGTATAGCATTTGTGGTGATCATCATGTTTTGCAAAGTTATTGCCTGTCATTGTGCTAGAATGATTCCGTCTAAGCATAAGTGCTTTCTGGTATATCCTGCTAGCTTTCACTGTTGCTTACATCAGCATTGCACCCTTATACCATGTTTTTAAACTGAGCACATTGCACTACTCTCCTAATTTTTATTTATTTTGTAATCATTAGTAGATGATTTTCTGCAATGTATTTGGCTTCACATAGTATGTTTTATTGAAATGGAATCTGCCAATGTGTTCTTGTAGATTTTGTAATATAATACATTGCATAATTTGTTAAATTGTTTCTGAATTCTCTCTAGGGTACATATATCTACATATCTATATAGACAGATAGATAAATACACAGATATAGATATATATTGTGAGCGTGTGTGTGTGTGTGTGTGTGTGTGTGTGTGTGTGTGTGTGTGTGTGTGTGTGTGTGTGTGTGTGCACGTGCGCGTGTGTCTGTGTCTGTGTGTGTGTGTGTGTGTGTGTGTGTGTGTGTGTGTGTGTGTGTGTATATATATATATATATATATATATATATATATATATATATATATATATATATATATATATATATATATATTCTTAACACCTTAATTACATTTTCACTTAATACATAGGCAAACATACATTAACAGAAAAGAAAACAAGTTATATTAATATTTTTCCTTTTACATACATATATGTCACATATCTTTTCTTTCTTTACAACTATTATCAGTCCAGCATTAGATAATTTGCTCATTTCCTGCCTTCATTGAAACGTCACTTCCTCATCCTCCTAAACATTATTCTGCATTAATTCTTACAATAATTTTCATTTATTTGTATGTAATTTGCTACTTAGCTTTACTAAAGATGCCTCTTCCAGTTCTTTTATCTCTTTATAATATTTAATAATTTAACTAAACTTGGTTTAAACTGTATATTTAATTATGCATGCTTCTTGCCACCATTCTGTATCTTAGCCATCTTTTAAAATGCCATTTCATCACTTCATGTTATCTAAACTACTGCAATTCTTTACAAGGCTTCAAGTGTGTAAGTATTGTTATACTTTTTGTATGACAGTGAAGTAGTCATTTGCTGAGTCTCTTATTTCTCATGAACATACATCACAAAAATGAGTTCAAAGTGAGAGAAAATTATTCTAAAAACTTGCATGGTTCATAATTTATAATAGTTTCAACTGTTTTTTAGTTCAAATGTATGGTCTCAAGAAGTGCAGGCAACCAACATTTTTCAAAGTAATGATTACTCTGTTTCAGTTAAACTCTGGTATTTTAATGAAATCCTTACTGCTCCAAGTAGGCTTAGGTTTTGTGGCACTCAGGTGATTTGTTTTATAAAATGGCCAGTTCAGCATATTCTTCAGTTGAAAATCACTTGTTTAATTTTACCAAGAATCTATAAAATAGCTATATTACAGTTATTGTATGCATGCATATTGCTTAAGATTTCTTTTTGAATTTTGGATAACTTTATTTAATCTCCCTTCTCTTTCACAAGATGATGTTATATCAAATGCACAGACTTTGCCTTAAGATCTTTTATACATTTCTTTGGCAATGACATGAAAACAAAGAACTGTCATTCTCTCATTTGGATAACTTGGTGGGAAAAATTAAAAAGCCACATACAATAGAAGGCTGTTTTTAATCATAAAATGTTGCTTTTCATATGTTTACTAACATCTTCATATAATGGATATATTAGAAAACACATTGTTATTCTATTGGGAAACATAGATGACTACATTTAAAGGATGTGATAAGCTAGTCACATATTGTAGTATACCAGTACTCCATATATTAAGCCCTATACAAAGACACTAAACACCTTAAAATTATATGACTTTTGTCCAACAGCCACACATGAACAGACAGTGCAATGTTTCCACTTGTCCTGTTATATACTATTTTTTTAAAACAATCAGTTTTGATAGGATCCATGACTTTTTTTTTAAACAACTGCTTTTTGATATGGCTCACTTATTCCCCTTTACTTCCGTTGTATGTAACTAAACAGTAATAGGGACAAGATGACATTTTCTAGAACCTTGTTTTTGGAAGGATTTGAACATAACATAGATAATTTTGTACTGTGATATTTATATAGTTACTGAACACCTTGATTCATGTGACCTTGACACATTGTTGAAAGTCAAAAGCTAGAAAATGTTCTTATATTTAGGTGACTTCTGAGCCGTCTCTTCAGTGAAGTATATGGTCACACCATTCGCACATTTCTAAGTAGCTTGGTTTAAATTACAGGTTTCTTAGAGCACTGGCTAACATATTATCTACAGGCTGGGTGGGGACCTTCTGGGCCCTGATTATTGTTATTTGAAGTCTGTCAACTAAGGATAATATAAAAAAGTGAAGTTAATGGCACTGTTATGTTATAAACACCTGCAAATGTTGCATCCAGATCCATCCATCCACCCACAAGTCCTTTTTTCTATTCTTGCACATGAGGTTGGGGTGTCGCTTCAGCAGTGACAATCATCTAGAGCCAAGGTTAAACTGCCAGGATATTACATTACATTTTCAAGATTGCTTCCTCTTCCTTCTAATACAAAGTAAACAGCATCCACATCAGAAGTCACCTAACAACAGGGACAAAAAGAATGGAGTGGCCAAAAGCATAGTCTTTGTTTTATTTCTATCTGCTTTAATAACATACTAGGGTGTCAAGTGAGAAATCATGTCAAAATGTAATATTAATTTTTGGTAGAAGTCATCCTGATCAAGTAAATTGGTAGCATACTTCAAAACCATATGTAGCGGCTAGACAAATAACACCTATCGAGACGCCCCATTTATAGACTCTATTATCTATTTTCATTTAGGTAGGAGAGGGGCAGCATTTTGGGAATGGGTAAGTCAATAGCCCATGGATGACTCCTCTCTTGCTAATAGTGCTACATTGTTACATTCTCTAGTAGGCTGACATGGTGGAAAGGAAGGTGGTGCTGTGGGCAGTCAGCCTAATGAGATAAATACAGACAGATCCCCTGCCATGCATAGATCATTAGGTTCATAGGGTCTCACTAAGCTTACAGCCAAAGGAGACCATCAAGAAATTCAACCACATCACCTAGTATTGGTAGTAGACAACCAATGTCTTCACATTAAGTGGATTTTTTTCCACATATCCCCTGTGAAAACTTGTGATCAGCTCATGTATTAAAAAAGCGCATGCTATGTGAGTTAACATTAATGCGTATCAGATAAGGATAAAACAGCATAATGGAGAGATAGACAGATAAAGAAAAATACACACACAAGTAATCAACATAGTCTTTTTCCATAGAGACAGAACAAGTAGAGTGATAAGCAATGTATAGTTTTGTAAGATCTCAAGCCAGAGTGGATAAGTGAAATATTTTGACATTATGATTCTGATGTCATGGTTGTTGGAAAAAAAAATATATATACGTGTTTTTGTGTGTGTGTGTGTGTGTGTGTGTGTGTTTGTGTATTTATTCTGCATACAGAACCTGAGGGACACACAAACCATAAATTCTTTTAATTTACTTACCGTCCCACATTTGGAAATGCTATGGGCTGGGATTCATACTTAAGCTCTGTGAGATTGTATAGCAGTAATACTTGGGAGATCATTTTGCAGGGTGGCTCACAGCTTTAAA
Organism: Protopterus annectens; assembly: GCF_019279795.1. Lineage (NCBI taxonomy): Eukaryota > Metazoa > Chordata > Ceratodontiformes > Protopteridae > Protopterus > Protopterus annectens. The sequence goes on along the minus strand of NC_056727.1, from coordinate 1,061,685,159 downwards.
GACATGCATTACTCATAGTCTTTGAATCCCGGTCCATTTGCATGGTTGCTAATTAGCACTGTACTATGCATTGTTTGTCTGTGGATCCCAGCTATCATGGAGTGCACAGTTCCTGAGTCCTTCCTTATAAAAAGGCACTTGTTTTCTTTTTTTTTTTTTAAATTGTGCTATAGCTATATTTTGTACAGCTGCAAATGGTTTATCAAAAGCAATTGCTTGTCAAAGTGACCACCTGCACAAAGAAGCTGTCTACACTTATTTTCTTGAATTAGATTAAACATGCATAATTTAACTAATCTTTATTGTGCAGCACATTTGTGCTCATTGTATTATAACACTGCATTTATGATAAATTTTAATTAGCTATTTTAAGTGCTCTCTTACATTCTATAATGTTCCTGCACTACTTCTTCTAATTACTGTTGATTTAAATATTGCACATTTGATAATTGTACATTGCTATATATTGTTCATATGTCAATTAATTACCCAGGACATGGCTAAAAAGGATCACTATACCAGCTCACTTTCCCGGTTAACAAACTGCAACTAAATAAATGTATGTCACTGCGTCCTTATTATTTGCACCATACCAGTGCTGACAGAATACAAATAAAATTGGTGAAATTAGGCCTTGGAAACTCATAATACTAAGGCAAGTCCCATTCACTGACATGCTAATTCACTGTTCTGACAGTCAAAGGCATTTGGAAATCCTGTATTTTTGCATAAAAGAGGCCTAGATTATAAACTATGATTCTCACACTTTGTACAGCATGAGGAGTTGGATTAAAAATAAGCAGAGAGCAGTCACATATTTCTAAAACTTCTGACCCAGTAACTTCATCGGATCAGTTACTTGCCTTTTGCCAGTAAATAATACATTTTAATATCCTGCAACTCATTCAGGTTTCTAGGTGTGGGAATGCAGTACATGAAAAAGGATTTGAGCTCAAAGATATATCATACTTTTCAATTCCCAAATGAATTCTCTAAAGGATTTTGAAGTACAGCTTCTCTAATGACTTACTATTAAAGACCAATCAGCAGTCCAAGTCCTATGAGGGATCTAAGACATGCATTACATAATACGGATAGCAAGCTTTTCTCTTAATGAGTTTTCAAACTCACTATTTGACTTTCATTTTCTTATATAACTTTACTTAATTTACTTGCATTAGTCACCCCCAAAAAAAGAAAAATAAATATTTAATGAAGTTAAAAGAGTCTGTAGGCAAGTCAGTATTATATACTGGATGCTGCATATGAAATACTAAATTTGAGTTTCAAACAACAAAAGGCATCTTTAGGACAATAATTCCCTTTGGAGGAAATTCTACAACCAACAGTTACTCACTGCCAATTGTATAAAATTGATAAGGTAACCAAGGAGAGTGTTGCAGCTTTATGATAAGGGAAAACAACCCACCCCTGACATGCCAGATCCTAACCTGCTTTAGGACCTGTCTATAATGAAGTGCGGAGTGGTACACGTAATACACCTTTTATAGAAATAGCCTGACTTGCATTTCTGTCACCACTGACAAAAGTAATTTCTAACACTCTTATGCACTAGCATTATTGTTCTGTTTGCTTTGGTTTCTTGCAGTGCAGGGGTTACCAGTCACAAAAATCATCCCAGTTTTAACCATGTTATATTCAGTACAGCCCTTTCAAATCTCATTTCCAAGTCATCCATTTTGCAGTGTATGGTAGGGTGTAGAGGTGCAGTGTAAATTATTAAAGTATGGGAGAGGATAAAGACAGGCAAGAAATCTGTGTAATAAACACAGTCAAATGGGAAAATAAAAGAAGTGCCTTTTAGAAATGGAATATCTAGGAGACAAAGATGGCCACCGTTCAGTAAGCATTGTTAACCTGCAGCTCCTCAAATACCCAGAGAAAAACTCAACCTAGACGATATACCAGTATTTATTTAATAACAATCTGCTGATCCAACAACTCTACTTATTATCCAGAAACACAGAAAAGATACCTGAACCTAAAATACCAGCAAATCTATCAAGATTACAACAGATTACCTGGACCGGTTGTAAGTCTCAAAGAAAGAAGCTGTGTGCTCAGAAAACTTCCCTCATATCCATCTGAATATATACCAGAAGTTTTGTTTTACTTTTACCTGTGACTTTACAAAATGTCAAAAGATGGTAAAGCGATGGAGACTACAACAACAAAAAACAAACTTTCAGAACTTATGTCACCTGAGAAAGATTTAAACTCCAAAAGGCAAAAAATAACAAAACAAGAAGAATCTGGAAAACCTGGAAATAAAAATAAAACAGACCAAATGGCAAACCTGGAAGATATTAAAGCAGCCTTATTACCTATCCAAGAAGCTATAAAATAATTATTTACTCAAGTACAATCCTTTGGAACTTCCTTCAATCAAATTATGGAGAGAATGGACAAATCTGAAGCTAAAATCATAGAGAATGAAGACAGAATAGCCCTGCTTACCAAAAAATCTGACTCACATGAAACAGACATTCAAAATATGCAAGCTAAAATCATTGATCTTGAGGCAAGGTCTAGAAGAAATAATATAATCATCAGAGGCATGCCGGAAAATATACAACACTATGATTTGATCCCATCTATCATACAAATACTTACAACTCTACTCAAAGACCCAAAAGCTGCACATCAAATAACAATAGAAAGAGCCCACAGAGCTCTAAGAGAATCTCAAGCATCAAACAGTCCAAGACCTGCCTACGCCAAACTCCTCAACTTTCAAGATGTGATCAAAATATTATTAACTGTAAAGAAAAATGGAGGATCATTAATATGGAACAACAACAGAATATCCCTGGCCCAAGACCTGCCCCTACAAATTAGGCAAGTCAGACAGCTTATATCACCTTATTGCAGATTCCTGATTGAAAAACAACACAAATTCCAAATGAAGTACCCAAATACCTTATTATTTTCAGTCGATGGGGTGAAATATGCAGTTTCCAACAAGAAAGAAGCAAAGCTTACCTTCATGTCAGTGTTTAAATCCATTCCAGCTTCAGAGAACTAGATTCAAGTCCCGTTGCGCTCAACTGAACTCTGAGGTCGGATTCACCCTTCACCAACAGCCGAGGATCTATTTCTCCTTATATCTGGCATCTACCCTGCACTAGGCCATATTGTGGGTCTGGCGCGACCCTTTTCCTGACTCTACAAGGCGCGAAAACTCAAACAGGAAGTGTACATCCCTCGCGCAAAGCTGTCTTTCCCACGAGAGGAACCAAAAATGCGTTTGAAGCCTTAGAAGTAGCTTTAAAGAGGTAGCGCATCTGGAAGTCCGATCGCAATATAAGTCCCCCTTCGCGAAGCTAAGCAATCGGCTTAGCTGGATGGAAGCTCGAAGGGAAGCCTAAAAGGAACTGTAAAAAATAGAAAAGTAAAATAAGTAATGTATAGTTATAAAAACACCAAACACATGTAATATAAGATGAAATGTCAACCTCATTGCTCCATAAACTGTAGTTAAGCTTTAATTAATAAGTTTAAACATCTACAAATATTTATACACACATACAATCTATACAGAAAATTTGTGAAAATGAAACATTTAGCATGCAACCAGATATCAAAACACTATATATTAATACAACAAACTACAGCTAAACAACTATACAGACTTGAAATACATAATCATAAGAGCTAAATATTTTTAATTCTATCTAATATGTATACATCAAAATACTAGACAACCAGTGAGCATTTACCTTCCTTACTATTACAAATCCAATTGACATAAGTATACAATTAGCATTATTGTAAAGCTTCAACTCAGAGGATTCATAAACCTAAATATATATCACATATCTTCACAACTTTAATGTTGCATTAGCCTGAGTTGGTAAAGAAACATGCATAGGTTACACCTTTGTTAACTCATTCAATATGGCCCAACAAGCTGGATGGAAAAGATGTTAATATAGCTTATTGTATCAAATAACGGACTACTAACTAGTAGTCATGTAGCTTCTAGATTTGATAACCATCTGAATACCTAAATATTGATGTTTATGTCTAGTTACTTACATAAGCCGGAACTGTTAATATTTACATTGTTTTCTCCAGGAGTCAGGAAGCTTTTTCCAAATCTAATATATGTGATATGACATATACTTGGATAGAGAGAAATTGCCTCAAATCCCCTTTAATATAACGCTACCTACCTAAGAACTTAAAACCACAGGGCAAAAATGGTAAAAAGGGTAGTTCTAAAAGTTGAGGTTCACTTGAAGCTAATAACTCGGCCAATACCTACAAGGGACTTAAGTTACAATCACAAAGGAAGAATTAGACCTAGAGGAGGTGGAGGGACCACCCACAAACTAAGGCTAGATAAGGAAGTTACATATTTGATGTACATAGTTATTAAACTAAATTGAGAAAATAAGATATAGGTACCATTCTCTTAAATAGCATTTATGTTAAGCTGTGTAAATGGATGTCTACTGTCTTTAGAAGTAACCAGTACTGGTGCTTATGATTGCTCAAAACTTTGACATCATATAAATAAATCTAACAAGAAGAGGTGTAGGTCTCAAAGCAGTGTTTGCTAATGAATGAGTGGGATAGGCTTTGTACAAATAATTTTAGGTTATTCAGGACCACCATGTTTCTTTTACCTCTCATATGCTAATATACAAGACATATATCTAACATGGATACAGAAAAATACAAATACAAGCTATTGTCAGGTCCTGTTAAGTTCCTGGTCCAGGGTATTAGTGGGTAGGCACTGGGAAGGGACAGGAATTATAGAATGCTTTCATAACATACCCTTGATAAGAAATCGACATAACTCAAAATATCTACTCATATTTCAACACTACCTATACAAAATAAAGCTATATGAATGTGGGAAATAGATTCATGGAATATTAAAGGGCTTCAGAGCATGAAAAAAAGGAAACTCTTTCTTCATCTATTTCTGCAGGCTAAGGCGTGTTTTATACTACTCCAAGAAACTCACTTAACCAATGACCAATGGTCAGAAATAAAAAAGAAAAAATGGATAAGAGAAATAATAGCCTCTGAAGGCAAGACCAATAGTGCTGGAGTTGCGATTATCATTAAGGACCAATATCAAGACAAAATTATAGAATCCAAAACAGATAAAGAAGGTATATGGTGCTATGCGATCTTATCAACCACCCTTTATGATAAGCCCATTATACTTCTCAATATATATGCACCTTGTTATAATCAACATTCCTTCTTCGCTTCATTATATCCTATCTTAAATAAATATAATAATCATTACATAATCATAGGGGGGACTGGAATGCTTATCAAAACCCTAAACAGGATAAATCAAGCACACAAAGATCATGTAATAATCAAGCAGTGTTAACATTAAGCGAACTTAAATATGACTTTAGGTTATATGATCCCTTTAAATATGGTAACAAAACTCATACCCCAAATGACTATACGTTTTACTCCAACTGTCATAAAATGTGGTCAAGAACAGACTTCTTTCTAATCTCGGAAACACTAACCAATCTTGATCCCACAGTAGATATCCATGCCCGCTACCTATCAGACCATTCTAAAATTACATTAAACATTTTCAAGGACTCTAGAACCAACACACCATATAGGGGATATAACTGGTCCTTAAACCCCAACCTCTTAAATAAAAAGGAAATAGTTCAGGAAATGCAGGACATACTTAAAACCTCATTAATCAAGATAGTAAAACAGCAATACCCACCGGATATTGAATGGGCGGCCAACTAAGGCCCAGATAAGAGGTATCTTCATCCAAAAAGCTTCATATTATAAAAAAATCTAACACAGAGAAGAACAGCTACTAGAGAGTAAAATCAAATCATTAGACCAAGATTTAATGAAAAATCATAACACACAAACTGAATCAGAACTATTGAAATGTCAGAAAGAACTTTTCTTAGTCCAAAATAATAGATTATCATTTCAAGAAACTAAAATACTTGCAAAATATGTGAACCATATACAAACTCCGTCACGAGCACTAGCAAGAATTATTAACCAGTCTAAAACCCCCACCCAAATCCACGAAATTTGCTATAAGAATAAATCCTTTACAAGAACTGAGGATATTATTAACACATTTGAAATGATATACTTACAAGTCTATGGAGAACAAAAAAACTTATCCACATATGAAAATAATTGTGACTTCCTACAAAAACTTAACTTTCCGAACATTGATGAAGAACTACAAAAAGACCTAATAAAACCAATATCTATTGAAGAAATAACAACTACAATTAAAAAACTAAAACCACATAAAGCTTCTGGTCCAGATGGCCTTATAGCGGAATTTTATAAAACATTCTACCTTATTATTGCTCAAATTCTATCACACGTATTAAATTATATAATAAATAATACAATTAATGATATACATTTTAATGCATCCAAAACAATTTTTATACCCAAAGAAAAATCAGATCCTCAGAACCCGGACAACTACAGACCTATATCCCTTCTAAATATCGATACTAAAATTCTGACATCTATTCTGGCCAGTAGATTGAAGAAAATATCGAACATAATTATATCCAATGAACAGTCTGGCTTTTTGGCATCCAGACAAACCAGTGATAATACTTTAACACTACATACACTAATTTAATTTGCTAACCAAAATAAACTAAATATGTACGCACTCATTAAAGATGCACAAAAGGCCTTTGATAGAGTTAATATAAAATTTTTATTTCAGATCTTACCCTACTTTAATATACCCCAAAAATTCATTCTAACTTTACAAACATTATACAATGACCCGTATACAACATTATATATAAATAAAACATGCTCCAAAAGAATTCAAATCAGAAATGGTACCCGACAAGGATGCCCTCTATCACCCCTATTATTTAACATGTACCTAGAACCCCTATTCCTATATATAAAACAAAAGATATATCATAATGCCCCAGTAATTTATGGTACCAAAATCACCTTATCAGCTTTCACAGATGACCTCAACATATACTGTGCAACACCTATCTCTGACACCAAAAAAATAATATCTGCCATTGAAGACTTTGCATTAATATCAAACTATAAAATAAACCTCAATAAAACCAACATATTCCCTTTAAGAACTCCAAAACCTTTCTCACTTTTACCATTGATAGGCCAATTAAAAGCTGAAGAAAAGGTCAAATACTTAGGAATTATATACTCTGCAGATAATAAAGACTTTAATCTCAATAATATCAAACAAAATTGGGAACACATTTTAGCCAATCTAAAAAGATGGAAAAATTTGAAATTACCACCACTAGCAAAAGTTTCAATTATTAAAATGAATGTCTTGCCTAGGCTATTATACATTTTCAGGTCTGCACAGTTGCTAATACCCAATAAATTTTTTAAACAAATACACACGGAATTCGCCAAATTTATTTGGGAACCAAAAAAAAGTAGAATATCTTATGATAAACTGATGACCCTGAAAAGCAAAGGTGGACTAGATCTACCTAATTTTGGGATTTACTACTTAATCATAAATGCAAATAGAACTTTAAGAATTGCAACCTATGATACACAAAGCAATAATTGGTCCCCACACTGGTTAAAGATATGTTTTAAATATATTAAAAATCTGAATATTAATCCCAAATCATTGCCCTTTTTAAACAGAGACAACACTAAAACATATAATGTAATGGAACCCATCAAAAATTATATAAAATTAACACAAAATCTCTTTAGATCAGTAAATCTCTTTCAATACATGATGATTCTACAACCCTTCCACAAAAATCCTAACTTGAAAATTGATAACCAACTAATAAACCTGAAAAGATTCCCACTTATAATAAACTTATCATTACAAGATATATATCCATACATAAATTGTTCGGCTCATGAATTAAGACAGCAACTGGGTCTTCCCAAATCTTATCTATTGATCTTGAGACAAGATTAAAGAAATATCTACAAATTACTTTAAAAATCTAAACATCATTAAAGAGGAATTAACAAATTGTATATCACTATGGCAAGCCCTTTTACAAAACACCAAATTTATAACATGCTCATACAAATTGATAAAAGACATCAAATATCAAAATCAGCTACTCTTAGCTAAATACTGGAAAGAAAAATTGCCACTAGTGGAAGAAAATAAAATAGCACATGCAATTAATTTAACGATAAAATCCATTTCCCTTCAAAAGCTATCATTCACCCAACTCATGATGTACAATGATGCTTACTACACACGCCTTAGCTTGCATAAATTTAACCCTACGAATTCTCCAAAGTGCCCACATTGCAAAGATGAAACTGCTGACCTTATGCATATGTTCTGGAGCTGTAAATATATATATAAACTTTGGAACTCACTGAAAATACAACTCCAAAAGATGGGATATCAAACAACAACACTTACTTGGGAATTTATGGTATTACATATCCCCCCCAAATAACCTATCTAAAACCCAAATTATCATTCTAATAAATATTTTTATGCTAATGAAACTTTACATAGCTACTAACTGGCTGACCCCATCTAAAACCTCATGGGAAAACTTTAGGACCTTAGCGATAAAGCACATCTTAGCCCACAAATACATATTAAATAAACAAAACAAAAAGCCCTACAACTTGAAAACATGGGAACAAATATTTAATATTATACTGGCATAAAACATCGAACCTGAACTACCTCTTCAATATACACAATACAAAACATAACAATATTTGAAACTACACTTTTACAAGATACTAACCCTGGAGAAAATAATATATATATTTTTTTTCTTTTTTTTTTTTTTACTTTTAAGAGAGAGTATGGAAGCATTCATGTAAATAATGTAAATATGTTGTAAAAATATTGTTAGAATTTATGTTAGATCATCAATGGTATACCTTTTGAACAAATGTTCTGTAATGAATAAAAAAAAAAGAAAAACAATAAAAAATATTATTGAAAAAAAAAAGAAATGGAATATCTAATTTTGGAAGAAGAGAAAAGCGAGAAAAAATTGCATCAGAATTCAAAGCTTGCATAGTAAAGTAAAATTAATGTATTTTATTAGGAGAATACATACACACAGGGCTATAGATAGATAATAGAAATATATAGTTCCAGATGAATAGATGGACAAACTGATAAACAGAAATAGATGCATGGATACATACAATAGATGGGCAGAAAAATGAATTTTTTAGCTAGAATGAAGATACATTTTAGAAAACATAAGGGGAGTGGTGATGCGTTTTATATATTAAAATCCTTTCAATATCATCACTCATAGAACCCATTTAAATGCTTAGAATTATCACAGTAGCAGTTATTTTATTCAAAGTTTTAAAGTAAAAAAATTGAAAAGCTGAAACAGATGCAGAGATAAAGTTGTAACACAGATGTAATACAAAGGCTGGGGTTCATAAACTGTGACAACATTCTAAGCATATTTGCATGATGAATGGGAACAAGCAGAGTGTGTGCAATTTAGGAAACACATGAACATTACGTGGCTGGCTGAAAAACTAGGCACAGCCAAGGTATGTGCTAATAACCATATCATGAGCTGTGCTATATGCTAATGAACTAAAAGCACATGGCAGCGTGATTCAAAAATGTATAAATGACAAGTACATTGCACAGACATTAGTGATGAACATAGCCAGATATTCATGTTCAAATAGACAAAAACACAAAATTATGTTAGGGGTTACTGCAGCCATTGTAACCGTATCTACAAGAAGCTGTCATAGCAGCTGATGATGATGTCAGACATCACCTGTGAAAGCTTGGGGTCTTCAAACCATGTAGAACTGCAAAACACAAACATCCAGCACTCAAAAGTCAGCCACAAATCCTTCTTGGCTGTGCACCTGTTCTGTACTTGCATGGCATTTAAATTACTGATCTTCAAACCATGCTCAATGTATCATGCCCTCCAGGATACCAGCATTATGGACCACTACAGAGTGGACAGCGACACCATACAAGTAGTGGACATGAATCTTAGCATACACACCCCTGTACAAACTAAGGTATATGCGGCTTTATGTATATTTGCTACAGGGACCTTCCAGTGACCAACTAGGAACACAGTGGGGGTATCTCATATCTCAGACATCTGCTTATAGAATACCACACCAGTTTACTGATGTCATTCTGAAGTATGTTGGGGAGCAAATATGATTCCCACATATACCAGAGGAGAGAACAAACACCGTCTCAGACTTCTGTGCCATAGCTCATTTACTCTGAGATACTGTGGTCCATAAACTGCACTCACATTGAAATAATGGCTCTGCCTGGTAGATAAGGAATATAGTATGTGGACCACAAGTGGTTTAACTCCATCAATTGTCAGGTGGTTATTAATGCAAAAGATATCATTTACTATGTATGTGCTGACCACGGTGGCTGCTTCCATAACTTACCTGTATGGTACACATGTAACCTGTACCAACAGTTTGCTAGGGGTGACTTCCCACAATAGAATCTATTGAGAGATGCTGGATATATCTTACAATCTCAGCTCATGACCCCACTGAGAAATCCACATAACCCTGCAAAGCAAGGTTATACCCACTGCCATCCCCAAACCACAAACATCACAGAGCTTGTGTTTGGGCTGCTGAAGTCATAATTCTGCTGCCAAGATAAATCTGGTGGTGTAGTGCGATATGACTCTGCCACCTTTACCAAAATATTTACCATGTGTGCTCTGTTGCTTCATATCAGATTTAGAAAACCATTTGTAGCAGGGTGGCCCAGTGCAGGGAATACAGTTCCAGTACAACAGGCAGTGGCAGATGAGAGAGACGAAGAGTCAGAGGAAGATCCAGCAGAGGGAAAGATCACTCCATACAGAGGCAGGCACAATATGCCATGGTATTAGCTAAGAGGCAGTGCTTTGCACAAAGCTCTAGTACATAAATGCAGCAGAGCTAAGAAGATCCTGGCAGTCAAAGTGATGCGTAAGAAAACACCAGGCCAGGCAGTTTAACATTGTTTATCACTCACTGTACTGAATCTGTGATGTACAAGTGTGAATTAAATAATGCTAAGGGTTTGTATCCCTTGATGCCTTAAGTCCATGGGACATTACTCTGTGTACATTTTCCTTACAGCTGCCCAAAACATTGCAAATGTGTGCTGCCTGACAACGTCAACAGAATTTTTTTTTTTTTTTTTTTTTTTTTTTGAGGTAAGTGTAAGAGGTAGACAGATCAGGAAAGCAAAAACAAATTAGTCATGGGTTCAAGTATCTTTACATATAGTTGTGGCATTGTGAAGTGTGCTCATGAGGAATAAGCAGAGTCATTTCTTTTATAAACCTGGGCACGTGCACATGCTCCAGAACTTACAATGTCAAGGTGAATTAAATACATATTCCATGATTAGCCATTTTAATCTGGAGTTGCTACTGTGCATGTAATGTCAGCAGAAAAAAAAAGATGGAAGTAGGATCGCCATGTCTCACACCTTAAAGTGTCAATGGGGCTGTAAAAGTACACTTCACATATAAAATATTTTTGGCTATCCATCATGCAAATGTGATTACCCTCATTTGCTGTCATTGCACAAGGGAAGTGAAAGCTGAGATTGGGCACCAAATCAATGTCTGTATTCCTGAAATCTTTGACAGAGAATCATGGCTGGTGAAGATGAAGGAAGGGCTTATTTTAGACAACAGAGATGGTATTAGGAGGAGACAAAGATCATTCTGCATCATCTTCTTAAGCATTACAGCCACAATATCCTGCAGAAAGGCTATACCAGGTTTCAATACAAAGCTGATCCTAGAATAGTTAGGCCAAGGCTGTCACTAATGCTTCTGGCATCCCACACATGGGACAACAGTGCTGTCATCATTGTAGTGATATTAAGGGACAAAAGCCTGACCTCCTTCATGAAAAAGAGGATGAAGTTTGGGCCATTCACCACCTCCATAATGTTAGTATAACATGAACTACCTATCAATACATCCTGCCAATGAATGGCACCGTGTGTAGTTTTCTGATATTCCGTCTTTCTCTCCAGCTCCAGAACAGATAGAAAGGAATCATGAGGTGCATAAGGAGTGTGTAGGGTGCCTGAGAGAGTAGCTGGGTACAGGTCAATTTTGTGAAACATCTGTATTTCAGTAGTAACAGGGAATATTTGCAATACTGGTAAAGTATATTTATACATACAGACAGCAGCTGTCATTCCTGGCTCACAATACTGAAATTAGGATGATTGTGCAAACAAATGTTGATTCTGCAAAGTAACATCAACATAGCCAGAAATGTGGCTCATCATGTTAGGTCTATGTGCATTGAAACTGTACTAATGGTGGTTCACTCTCCACCATAGCAGAAAGATAAGGCTTTGAGGTTATCAGAGGCTATTTTTAAATGTCATAGTACTGAAATTCAGACAATTGTATTGTGAATAGTGAAGAGGTTTAAATAAATTTGGTTGTGATACTATGAAAATGCTTTATATATCATTGACTGTATTTGATTATTAACAAGTAAAGTATACAAATACCATGAGATCATTGTCATATGTTTGCTTCTCTACCCTCTTCACCCACATTAATCTGTCAAAATGTCACCCGCTACAATAATGCTGACAGGGAAACAGCAAAAAGAAGGCAGACAGTAATGGCATTCTACAAGTAAATAGTAATACTGTGGAAAGGTGAAGAGTGTGTTATCAGAGTTTCAATCATCTGCATAGGTGGAGACGTGGATTTTCATGTTAAAGTTATGTGCAGTGACAATTGTTAGGAGTGATGGTGGTTCAATTCAGTTAGCAAATAACATGCAGTTCAGAACTGATACTAAATGTATGTCTTATGTTGTAGTTATTACTCTGTTTCCCTGTTATGTACACCCAGGAAAAACTACCTAGGGTATGTTATTTTTCACTGCTTTGTGTATATCTCTTCCCCACTCCATTTCTTTTTTTCCTCCATTGTTGTTACTATTATATGAGGCAGCACAGAGACTTGCACCAAGCACTCGGGCACGGTCTGTTGCCACCCCCCACAAGTGGCAATGCCAATACCATCAACACAAGACCCACCCAGCACATCTGGATCAAAGCCTGCCAGGGTTGGCTCCATTCCTTCTGCTCTGTTTCCACCTGAGTCAAGTCGCTCTGCCCTGAGCAATGGTGACAGTGGAGATGGTAAGTATATCACCTGTCAGGAGATGGCAAAGCTTCTTGGAGTGAATCTTGACAGGAGGCACGATGCCTGTTTTGGCTAAATTGAAAGTATGTTCTAACATCTGGTTGAGGCAGTTGCCTGCAGTTACTAAGGCAGGACCCAGTGGTGACATTGCTCGAGTGAGGAGAGATTTCCCACTGTGTCTAAGTTGGTGGACTGTGCATCCCGATTTTCCCCATCCTATCTCCATACCCAGCGGTCCCCCCTTTCTCTTGTGTCTACTAACCACCCTCTCAGTCATGTCTGTCATTTCCTGCACCCTAGCCTCCCACTCCTACATACCTCTGTCATCTCAGACTTCCTTCCCCAACTTTCCTCTCCATCTGTAAAATAAAAAAGGGCACCTGTCCCTCACAAAAATAACATCCCATGCATAAACTCTACACTCCATCTATGTTTGTGTATATTATGCAGCTAATTCGGTTCAGTCAGTCAGATAACATGTGTATTATATTCACACAATATGTACACTTTCTTCAATCCAGAAAAGTCAACAAATATGTATAGATATAGCTAGAGATAAAGATAGAAATAAATATCTGCTTGACAAGAAATTAAGAGATATGGACTTATCCTATCTCTATTCTGCTTATTCCTGAATTACTCACCTAGTGTCCAACCTTCTACTTTCTCCCAGTTTTCATCTCTGTCTTGTCATCTAATTTTCCACCCTTAATTTACTCACAAATAGATGAACACACCACATGCATAAATACCTAATAAATAGAAATATCTATTCCACTGCAGAGTGCTTGGCATTGAGTAGAAAAGCCTCCTGCTATTTCTCTTCCTGTGACAGAAATGAAAAAAAAATTCTTGTGCATCCACTAAGACTTTGCCCCCAGTCACGCAACTGAGCTTGGCAACATTGCATGTCACAAAGCAATTTTGACAGAATGAAAATAATGTTAGTGGTCCCTGCTATTTGCATATGCTTTAATGGCTCAAATTATAAATATTATGGGGAATACATTCCAGTGCACTCAGTGTAGTGCTGTATGTCAACGAAAGTGAGGTTGCCTCACATTTTATTTCTCATTCTGAAACTGACTTCCATTGAACCAGTAAGCTTAAAACCATACTTGTAGACTGATATGGACAAACACAATATTGACATCAGTTGCACTTTCGTCTTGATATCAGTCTGCAAATAGTATACATGTAACTGCTATTTCTCAATGTTGAACATATACACAGACTTACTGGCAGCACTGCATACTGATAAGGAGGATAGCGATCAGAGACACATGGGTTTTAATCCAATGTGTTACATGTGCCCCTGCCCCCCCACTGCCCTGCACAATCTCTATGCTATCACTTTTTCATTTGATAAAGCCAAGAACATGGCCTCAGTGGACCCCAGTAACACCCCATGATGTCTCCTGAATAATCTTAAATATGAGTTTTCAGAACCACCTGAGTTATTGTTGAACTATAGTCTTTAAACAGGTTTTGTGCCACACGAATGGAGGATGGTGACAAGCATCCCCCTTCATAAGCTAGGACCTTCAACAGATCCTGGAAACTACAGACCCATTAGTCTGACTAGTTTTATTTGCAAAGTTTTGGGGAAAAAATACTACAGAAATTATCAGAATGGACACAGGAGACCTCCAGACACTGGATCTATCCCAGTTTGGCTTTGTTAAATGAAGATCATGCTTACTTAATCTGGTGGACTTCCTTGAAAAGGTCACTAATGCAATGGATGAGGGGAAAACTGTGCATACTGGTTACCTATATCTGGCTAAGACATTTAATACAATATTCCACTTGGACATTGTCAACAAACTTACAAAACCATGTATAAATCCCTTTATAACATACAGGATAGCTAGCTGGCTCACTGATAAAACCTGAAGGTTAGAATCAGTGAGGACACCTCCACAAAGAGGCCGGTAACCAATGGAGTCTCCAGGACTCTGTGCTAGGTCCAGTCCTCTTTAGCATCTACTTTTCAGATGTCAAAGCCAATGCCAAAGGCCTTTGGCTTACCAAGTTCACTGATGATTACAAACTGGGAGCAGTCATTGACTTCCCTAAAAATGAAAACACCCTTCAGGAAAGTCTAATACAGACAAATGCTTGGTGCCAAAGCCATGGGTTAAACACAATAGCAGGAAATGCATTATAGTACCTTCTGGGAATTTTGCCACAACAGGTAAATACATAGTCAAAAAAAAAAACACATTTAAAAACTTGATTCAATAGTCAGAGATCTGGGAACTCATCTAGACAGTAGCTATCCTTGGACCAGCATGTGCCCAAGGTAGTAAGAAAAATCCTTTTATGTTGCACAACTTATAAGCAGGGGTATGGCATCTAGGCCCAGAAAGGTCATCATAGCATTGTACTCAGCCCTTATAAGGCCCTTCAAAGAGTATAATTCCCCCCTTCGGTATGTATTTGACTAGACATATGCAGCAACTGGAATATCCACAAAGGTTCCTTACAAAAAGAATACATGGAGTAAAGCAATGTCCTACACTTATCACCTCAAAACTGTGTCTCTTTGCTCTGTATTATACAGTCTTCAGAGAGGTGATCTTTGCCTGGCATACAAGTGATCGCTGGACCCTGTTTTGATGAAACTTTTGTAATTCACAAAACAAACATTATCAGAACTACTAGATTAAAGGACCTGATTTTTGCTTGCAACATAAATAGGACAAGTTGGACAGACAGACTATTTTTCAGAGAATTCCCATTCTCTGGAACAGACTCCCTAATCACGCGAAGCAGAGTTCCTCCCTATCCCTATTTAAGTGCAATTCACCTCTGGTCTGGCTCCTATGTTTCTGATGGACAGAGGCTGTCAGTAAATCATCCCCTATAAATCATTTAATTTACATTCAATTTTCATTTTATTTTTATTTTTATTTACATTTGGTTTACCAGTGTAGACCACTGAAGATAACAGGATCAACTGTATGCTTAACCTGTATTCAGTGTTAAACTCTTATCCTAGAGGGTTTCTCCGTATTTAATAGTGTTAGTCACATATCTTTGAATTTAGGACTGCTCAATATCTGAGTTGTTTGGCTTCTGCTACATACCTAACAATCAACTGCATTACTAGCTGAGTTAAGTACAAACTTGCAGTGTTAAAGATTGTACTGCATTTTATTTTCTGTGTATTTGTTTCATTGAATATTGTGGGCTGTGTGTCTGTAGTTATTTTTCTTATTTAATTGTTTCATAGAATACTGTGGTCTCTCTCTCTGTCTCTGCAGTTAGTTTCCTGCCCACCCTGCCTGTTCTTGTTGTGGTATTAATCTTGGTGGCTTTGGAATTGCCCGCCCCTCCTGTAAATTTGTGTTTGAACACTCCTCCTGGGTCTATCTCATTTGCTCACTCAACTGACAACAGTGAGATCATATTTTGACTTTAGACAATCCTACCAGTCCCATCTGTTCAGCTCTATCCCACCTCTATGCCAGTCTAGTGTCACTAGCTCATTCTACCTAATACAGAGAGAACATTTGTGAAAGGCAAGCCGCTTAGGTCTTTAATTTTGAATAATCTTCTGTTTCTCCTTTCTCGCTTTCCAAAAAAAAAATTCTAAGCTTGTTTCCTGCCTTTCCTGTAACTTGTCTAGTCCAGATACAGATTTGCTGTATCCAGGACTGTTTGTAGGCTCCTGAGCCTCCAAAGCCTTTCTGTGTTGGAGTGAAGCCTTCTAGCTTATCAGTGGGAGTGGTAAGCACTAGGTAGCCTATCTACCACAAGAGTGGTTTCGGGCCCAGCAATTGTAGTTTATTGGCCGTTTGGCAGTTTTTTTCCATCTCTTTTAACTTACTGGTTTAATAGCCTGTGTTTGCGCTTGTTTCCAATCTTTCCTGTAACTAGTCTAGTCCATATACAGATTTTCTGTATCCAGGACTGTTTGTAAGCTTCTGAGCCCCCAAGCCTTTCTGTGTTTGAGGCAAATCTTCTAGCTTATCAGTGGGAGTGGTAAGCACTAGGTAGCCTATCTACCACAAGAGCAGTTTCTGGCCCAGAAATTGTAGTTTTAGTGCTTGAATTTGCTTATTTGTGCTCAGCACTTGTTCAGAACTTGTTGTTAGCACTAAATAAGCTACAAATTACTACAGAACTCAACCTTCCTCTTTACTTAGAGGAAAACAGTTTTTGTACTTACTTTCCTCACTTGCTTAGAGAAAAACAGCTCTTATACTCACTTTCCTCACCTGTCTAGAAGAAAGTAGTTTTTTATTCAGGCATGTCCAAGGGTCAGCTCCAAGTGTTCTCTCCTGTCTATCTGATGAATCTGGGCATCTTGAGGCAATGTAGCAATTGCCTCATGTACACAGACAAACCTCACCTCCTACCAGCCAACACCACAACTTGTGAGAGATGCACTTATCTAGCCAAACTGGAGGTAAAGCTCTCTCCAACCATGACTGAACTTGACAGTCAAGACGAGAAGGTAAACACTTGTGCCACACCACACTCATCACATAGTCCCATTAAACCTACACCACCAAAATTCACACATAGAAACACAAAACCATTTGCAGAGGCTCTCAATAATAATCTGCTCAAGCAACAGAGACCTCCAAAGCAGAAACGCAAGCAGCCTCCACCCCCCAACACAACCCAAATGACACATAGCCCACAGATTCATTGTGCCAATAAACCACAGCCCATAAAGAAAACCAACATACCCAACACACTGGTCATAGGTGACTCTATAGTCAGGCACACTGATATCCCACTCACCAGGCTAAACAAGGAGAAGGTTACTGTCAGCTGCCTGCCAGGTGCCAGGATCCACCACATAACCCATGCACTCAGGTCACTCCACAAGTACAAATATGACTATGTCATTGTCCATGTTGGTGTGAATGACCTGAGACATACCTTCGTGGACTACATGAAAAGAGACATGGAAGAGCTCTCTGATATTGTAGCCCAGGCAGGTATGACCCTAGCCCTAAGTAAGATCCTGCCATCACCCACAATGATACCGCTGTACAAGGACAAATGATTGACTTCAACAATTGGCTAAGCTTTTGGTGTCATTCTAAGTGGATCCAGTATCTGTCTGCCTGGGACAACATGGTTGACAGACCACGATGCTTTGCCAGGGATGGCCTGCAGCTGTCGCCCCTGGGATTTTGGATACTGGCTAAGGCTCTTGCCGCCCCTATAGTACCTTTTTAGGCAATGTTCAAATGACAAATTCACCACCATAACAGGAACAGGCAAGCAAAAACAGAGGGTAATGCTACTCAATGCTAGAAGTCTAAATCTCAAAATGCACTCACTCAAGGCACTCCTTAAAATGGAGAACATTGATATCTGTGCAGTGACTGAGACCTGGTTCAAGGCTCTAGAGAGCACCCCTGCATTTCCAGGCTATAACTCATACCACACTTTTTGGCCATCTAACCTGGACCAGAACACCAAAGGCAGAGGTGTGTCCATATTCATTAAGGATATCCACACCTCCAGGCTAGTTGTGCAGCATAATGCATCTGAGGTTTTCCAAGTGCAACTAACTCTGGGCAAAACTGCAATCCAAATTGTAGCTTGCTACATATCCCCCACCATGTCTCAGGACTCCCACTCCTCTTTTCTTGATATACTGAAAAATATTAGGGTTCAGCCAAACACTCTAATAATGGGTGATTTCAACTACCCCATCATTAACTGGGAAACCTACTCATGTACCAACACCTTCACTCAACGCTTTCTGGAATTCATAAATTCCAATGCCCTGGATCAACTTATCCACACCCCTACCAGGGGCAACAATATCCTAGACCTAATCATTACCAATATGAGTGACCGGTGTTTCACACCTGAAGTCAACTCCTCATTGGTCAGATATGACCATAAGCTAATCACCCTAGATATCCGCACCCTGCCCCCCACCCACCATTAAGGAAACCATGGTAAAAAATTTCTCCAAAGCCAACTTCATGCTTCTTAAGACAGAAGTGGCGAACTTCATGACACCCATGCAGATGGACAATACAGTTACGACTGCTGAATCCTACACAAATGCACTCTATAAGCACTTACACAAGTGCATGGATCATGCTATCCCAAACAGAACCAAGAAGCTATCCTTCAAAAAAAGAAAGCCAATCTGGTGATCCCCTGCCATAAACAAACTCTACAAAAGAAAGAAGAAACTGTTGCAAAAGAGAGTAAACTCCCATGAGTTGAGAAGCTCCCTGGTCAGCCTCAGTAAGAAGCTGAGATCCTTTATAAGATCCTTCAAAGCTAGCTATGAAAACAAAATCACCACTGATTCTAAGGGCAACCACAAAGCATTATATAGCTATGTCAAGAATCTCAATGGCAACACCCAGATCTCCTCTGAGTTACAGCGCAACGGCATGAAAACTACAGAACCAACTGATATTGCCAACGTCCTGGCAGATAGGTTCAGTGCTAACGTTACCCCCCCTCTCACCCCCTAAAAGGTCATATCTATACAGGAAGAATGCAGAGTACCTGTAATCACATCTATGCAGGTAAACGCTGCACTCTCTATAACCAAAAACACAGCATCCATGGGACAAGACAACATCCCAGGCTGCGATTTACATAAACTTCAGAACAAACTGGCTCCCCACCTAAGCACCATGTTCAATCATTGTATCACATCAAGTTTTGTGCCCACTGAATGGTTCACAGCAACAGTTATCCCACTCCGCAAAGGGGGAGCCACCGCTGATCCTGTGAACTATCTCCCTATTAGCTTGATGACCCTAGTCTGCAAGGCCTTGGAATGTATCATCATGGAACTCATAAACAAAGACATTGGTAACCTGCAAACTCTGGACCCTACCCAGTTCGGATTTGTGAAAGGCAGATCATGCCTTCTGAACCTGATTGACTTCTTTGAGGCAGTCACCAAAGCCGTAGATGAGGGTAAGGTGGTTCACACAGCCTATCTTGACCTCGCCAAGGGTTTCAACACCATCCTCTATTCTGGAATTATAGCTAATCTCACTAAACTAGGTATACATCCCTACGTCACAAGATGGGCTCACTGACAGAACCCACACTGTAAAAGTTTCAGACTCCAAATCTGACTTCAAACCAGTGACAAGTGGAGTACCACAGGGTTCAGTCCTGGGACCTCTCCTGTTTGGTATCTACTTCTTTGAAGTACAGGCTAACACAAAAGGCCTCTGGCTAACGAAGTTCTCAGATGACTGCAAACTAGGATCCATAGTTGAGTCCCCAAATGATGTGAACATCTTACAGAAGAGCCTCACTGAGACTGATGCCTGGTGTCAGAGGCATGGCCTGAAGCTCAGTGCCAAAAAGTGCATTGTCATCCCCTTTGGTAAAAACTCTCTACCCATGAACTACCACATAAACAGCAGTCTACTTAACGCCATATGTGTGATAAAAGACCTTGGAACCCAGGTGGAGTAGTCTCTCCTTTGATAATCACATTGCCACAGTAGTCAGGAAATCCTTCTATGTGGCACACCTCGTCACAAAAGGGTTCTCATCCAGGAAAAAATAGGTCATTGTTCCCGTCTACTCGGCACTCATTAGACCCATTATAGAGTACAATGCCCCTTTTGGAATGTACCTCACAAGACATCTGCAGCAGCTGGAAAGGCCACAGAGGTACCTCACAAAGAGGATTACTGGCCTCAAGCAGATGCCCTACACTGACCATCTCAAAAAACTCCAGCTTTACTCTGTGGCATATTGCCTACTGCGAAGAGATCTCTGCCTAACATATAAAGCTATGTTAAACCCAGAGCTGTTGGACATGCTATATCTAAAGAAATCCCAATCCCTCTGAGCTACACTCTCTAGGGACCTAAACCTTGTCACCACAATAAACAGGACATGTTGGACGGATAGATTCCTGTACCAGAGACTTCATATACTACGGAGCAAGCTACCCATCTATGTCAAGCAAAGTTCCTCATTAGCACTCTTCAAGAAAAATCTTGATGAGTGGATGGGAAATAGGAAATACACCCCGGGGATCACTTTTGTGACTCTGCTTGACAAAGGCACAGGAAATTAACTTTCTTGGGTGGCATAAGCCAGGGAAACTTGTTGGCTAGGCTTACTTAGGCCCTTGGGCCGATAGCCTAGCACCTACCTATGAAACTATGGGATACTTGCAGAGCAATAAAGTAAAAAAATGTTTCACGTAAAACAATCATAGGGAATCATGGCCAAAAGAATCATTTTCTTGCAAACAGAGATACTATGTACATTGCACATAATGATAAATCATGCTGGTTACAGTGAAGTATTGAAGTCGAATGGTGTAAAAAGAGAAGAACTGCAAATTGCAAGTAGGAGAAACTGTGAGTCATGTGATATGTCCAGCATTTTTGGAATTTGCAGTGATATTGTTGAAGTAGATACTGTTTATACTTTCTTTTTTAAAATGAGGCCTGAACTTAAGACTTAAGTAGTTTGTGTTCTCTGTAAGGTTGGGAGGGAAAGACTACCATAGCTTGTAAGTAAATACAGAGAAGCTATGATCTGAACTACAGTATGTAGATTGCTAAAAGGTTTTGGTGACTACGGCCACCTCTATCCTGGTTTGTAAGACTGTAGGCTGAGGTGATTATAATTTGTTTAATTCTGAAGGAGATGAGGTGTCATGATGGAGTACTCCGGAAAGAAGGGAGTGCAGGAGAAGGTTGGCCCTGGCTTAGACTGGTAGCTAGTTTGCTTTGGATAGTGTGAGATAGTGTTGCTCATGTTGAGAGGAACTGGTGATGAATCTGAAATTTTATTTTATAAGGTTTGTAAAGTTGCTGTATTGTTGATTGATGTGATACTGAATAAAGATAGGCGATATTTAAGTTGTACAAGCTAGACATCCTTTCCTATAGCTGCCCTGGCAGGTGATGTAAGGAACTGAGATATTTTATAGGCCCTGAACAGGTAGTAATTGATTCTGAATATGAGTTTTTGAAAGCTGAGTGACTGGTAGAGACAAATGTTTAATTGAAGTTATAGTTTCAAGTAGGATGTTATCCTTATCAGTAATATTAAAAGAGTTGGGAGATTTAGTTATTTTCTTAGTGCCAAACAGAGAAGACATTCAGGCAGATTCATTCAATACTATGTGGTCCGCTGAGAATGTATGCACATTGCACCATGATGCACACACTGTAGCAGACTGTTTTGTATTCAGTAAGCAGCTCTACATAGTGTGTAGAGCCATGCAACCACTGTAAACCCCATGGCATGTAAATTACATAAACAGCGGAACTGTATGCTAATCAACCAATCCAAGATGGAAGAGCTATTCAACAAGCTATAAATCAACCTTGTAGACTCAGTTCTGGGTTTCCTTGTGAATTCCAAAACCTATTGTAATGAGCCTACACAGAAACAAAGTTAGGCACTGCTGTTGCTTTAAGTGTGTGTGCAACAGGCTGAAGTCTATGCTGCTGTTGCTGCTGCTAATAGACCAAGGCCAAGAAAGAAAAGAGTTTTCAGGTCTTGGTTAACTTGTCATAGTCTGCATGAGGTGGGAATTGCAGAGTGCTACAGGGTGAATAGGGACACACTGCAGGAGCTCTGCAACCTCTGTTATCCTCATCTCAGACCCAGGACAAACTGAGGGGAACCAATACCATTGGATACAAAGGTATTTGTAGCACTTAGAATTTTAGCTACAGGAACCATTTAGAGACCAACAGGGGACATGCTGTGAGTGTTACAGGCATCAGCATCCAGGATCCTCCATCCATTCCTGAATGGTATGGTCGAATATACCAGTGACCACAGATATTTTCCCCATACTCCTGAGGATAGGGCCAGAGGTATGCCAGAGCTCTACCCTGTAGCACACTATTCTGATGTACTGGACGCCACATATTTTACACATATAGAAATCAAGGTACCAACCAGTGAACAGAGAAAGGTCTGCATGGATAGAAAGGGCTTCCACTCCATTAACTGCCAAGTCATATGTAATGCTAAGGAAATCATCTTGAATGTGTGTGTTGGCATCCCAGGCAGTTACCATGACTCACATAAGTGGTACATATCCTAACTGTATCAGTTGTTCACTAAAGGTGATATCCCACAGGCTCATTTACTGGGAGATGCAGGTCATACACTGGAACTGTGGTCAAAGACCCCCATCAGAAATGCACACACACCCACTGGACAACACCATAATGAGGCACACACTCATATCAGGAATAACATAGAGCATGTGTTTGGGCTGATAAAGTCACAGTTCCACTACCTAGATACATCTGGACAAGGCCTGCAGTACAGTCCATGTACATGTACTGAAATCTTAACCATTTATACCTTGCTTCACAACATCATCCTGAGAAAACCACTTCAGCAAGATCAACAAGGAGAACAGGCACACATCCCACCATGAATGGCAGGGTACCTCAGCCACATACAGGTGAGGCGTCAGAGAGGGAACCAGCAGCTGCTGTGGGTGTAGGAAGATATAGGTGTGCTCAGTATGCCCTCGCATTGGCTGAGAAACAATGTATAGCACACTCACCCACCACCTAAAGGGCTAAAAACCTTCACCCTGCACAAATACATGTATTAACATTGGTGCCAGGCAATGCTCATAACCTTTACCTACCCATGTAATGGCCGTGTGCTGCTAACATCAGATAGAGTCAGCCCTGAACAAAAACTGTAGCCACTGCTGGATTTACAAGGTAAGTGTTGAACCTGCAGTGTTAAAACAGAATTGTATAATTATACACATGAATGGCATATACTTGCATGTTGTTACTTAGTAAAGTAAGTAAATAAAAGGTGGGTGATTTGTACAGCAATGACTTCAACATGTGACAGCATAGACTTATGTGAATACATGTGGCCTCTATCAAGTAATAGGCCTCATGCATCAAAGATTCATACATTCATACCTCTCAAAAGTACTGATGGTCAACAAATGTCCTCAGTTTGGCCTCATATTTTTGTACTGGAAAATCTTTAAAGAGAGAAGTTAGAAAGTAATGACACACATTTCAGTTTCAGACTTCATAACCCTCAAAAGATTCACAAAAATACTGATGCAAAACTTGTTTTGATTCTATCAACTGTCCAACTTTGTAAGACCAAAATATGTCAAAAGTACAATTAGCAAAATGACATCACAAATACAGATATACTATGTACTAAGTCAGCTATGCACCCTGAGCATTAGACAAAGCTTACAGTATGTATCACTGAATCCAGACGATAGAAAACAAGGCTATGGCATACTTATCATCACTTGCACAGGGTGGTGTGTGTGTGTGTGTGTGTGTGTGTGTGTGTGTGTGTGTGTGTGTGTGTGTGTGTGTGTGTGCGCGTGTGTGTGTGTGGTGGTGGGGGGCTGGAAGCCTAGACTGACACAAAAGTTGAGTGCATATGAGTAAAAGAGAGAAACAGGTAGACATTTGCATAAAGTAACAAATGGCCACAAATGGTGACTCAGACAGGATGACCATTAAGCCTCATGGATGAACCATGTAACTACTGCATGTGTGTCTGCATGGGGCCTCTGGGTGAAATTGGTGTGTGAGTGTCTGGAAAAACAGAGCCAAGCTCTGCGCTATCTCTATGTCTTGGTATGTTGGACAGGTGTGAGACGTGCACGGTAGAGGTAGCAGTTCATTGTTGTCATACCTGACCACAAGAACAAGCTCTGCCAGGAGTTGCACTGATACATCCAAACCATGGTCAGATGCACTGCTGTTACCTGAAATTGACTGATGTCTGCTTGACAAGCTAATAATGACATCAGAACCATGACCCCATGGCCTGCCACATCTGGGTGTGGACGGCTCAACCTCTGATGGAGCAGTTGAAGTAGTGCTAGTATGGAAGCATCATTAGGCATGGCCACATCGGCTAACATCAGATGATGTGGCTGACTTATGCTTACGTGAATGCTGTCCCCCTCCCAGTAGACCTTCCATCACAGACACTGTGCATTCCAATGTGTCATTAATCCCATCCATTGAATTGGCAACATGGTGGAGGCAGTTAAGTATGTCAGCCTGTGCTACATCTACAACCCTAAGAATTTCTCTAGAGGTCATATTGGAATGTGCCTGCACCTCCATGATTGCCCTAAACATACAAGTGACACTGTAAGACACACCTGCATCAAGTGGAGGATGGACAGCAGGCCTTCTCCAAGCACTCCTAACAAACCTCCTGAGTGGTACCTCACCCACAATTTGGCTACAGCCAGAGTCAACAGGCACTGAAGCTGCAGTAACCACACTAGTCTGATTGAGTGTCTCACCTTCTGTCTGTCAAATATCTGAGGGCTGAATAGAATGGGTTGGCATAGGGCTACTGACTGTGTCTGATGGAATTACAAGGGATGGCTGAATGCCAACCATAGTGTCAGATTCAACCACTGCATCCCCTGATTGTGCTACACTTCCACTGTCAGGATATCCTATGATAATAAGCAGCAAACACAGGAAATAAATTAATACCTACACAGCTATATTCCAGTATATATAATAGCAAACAAAAAGTGGTGCCACTATTACAGACAGTACAGCAATACACACAACAGTCCTGACTCTCACATCACATATATGGATAAAATAAATATTTCTTTGAACTGCTCATCAGTACAGACATAAAAATGTTTGGCTTACCATGTGAAGATGATTGTAAGCTCCCTATGGAGTATGGTCCTGGAAGAAGTTAAGCAAAAGGTAAGGAAACCATCATCACAATTATCAGTAACACAGGGGATTAAAACCTTTTTGCCCTTTATATGTCCATTAACGATACTTTTAACAAGAACTTGGATGACACATCCACCCCAATCCCATGTGTAATCAGTCAGAAAGTGATGTTAACTGTATCACTCGACAGCTATGCTCCCCACAAAAAATTATATTAAACAGAACTTAAGTATTGTCAATATTTTACTATACAAGAAGTATTTAACAATTGAGATAGGTAAGTTAGCTAGAAGCACCTCCTGTGACATACTTGTCCTCCCTGAAACAGCAGAACCAACATCAATGACATGCTGATGTGTACTTTCCACTGAGCTGTTGGGATCCCTGATAGTGGACAGAAACTCTTCATTTGGTGTCAGTGGTGGCCCTGCAGCCCTCCATAGTCATCCATTCACAGGCCACTGCAGCTGCTCTCCTCTGGGCCAATAAAATCATGTCAGTGGCCATATCGTCCACCTGATCATATGCCATGCTCTGGTCACCTCCTGTGTTCACAGAAGCCACTATCTGCTGCCAAATTTGCAATCTGCCGGATATATCCCTATGTCTCTTCTCAAGCAGAAATGCACCATGGCACCTAAATGCTCCCACAATTACTTCATCCTCAGGGTCACTGAAGGGGGGCTTGCGGGTATTGGGACATCTGGGTGCCATAGTCCTAGGTGACATAAAACACAAAAGAAAGATAATACACATAAGTATTGCATAAATAAAAGTCCTCCTTAGATATCACACATAAAATACTATCCCCTGGAGAAACATAAAAGAGTCAAGATATTCAAATATAAAAAAAGGAATTATATGGTTGTAACATATTACAATAAACACAAAGATAAAATACCAGCAGAAGCCCAAAGATCATCTACGGATAAATAAACAGCAATATGAAGGAAAAACTCCAGATGACCACCACAGCTGTAAAACAGATTTAATGCAGACAAGCGCTTTCACATAGAACATCTATGCTTTTTCCAGTCCTCAATAAAATACAAAAAACATATACTCATTTTATAATCAAGATTCAACAATAAAACAATTAGAAACCCACAATTAGATCAATTAACCAGTATTTAGCATTTAAATTAATTTAAAGGGGACGAGGATCAAGCTCAGGCTTGATGCATACATAGTTATTCAATCCTGGATGTGTATGTGCTTGTAATTTTAAAATCCGTTTTCATTCATAAAAACATAAAACAGTCAAGATATTCAAATATAAAAAAAAGGATGTATGTGGTTATAACATATTAGAATCACATACAAAGCGTGGTTGGATCCAAAACAAGGAGAGTAATAATAGCAAATTTTGTTTTTGCCAGCACAGAAATGAAACTTTTTCCCCATCCACAAAATAACTGGCAAATGACACATTTTGATAAACTGTCAGTGAACTGTTACAAGTGCTATCAAATAAACTGTCCCAAAAACATGTGTACACATTTACCAAAGAATGTTGAATGTTATGCAATTGCTAATTACATTTACTTGTGGCCAGCACTCCCTTGGAGGTGTGCATGGGCCATACTAAAAGACAAACACCCCTGTGTCATTGACAATATAGGAATTTGCATTTAAGTGAAATAATAATAGAAGAGTGTAAAGAGAAAAACAGTTATAACATTAGCATTTGTGATGACATTTAATAAACTGTGCATTTGAAAAAGTAAAATGCCTTGACAAATATGCCTGTGCAAACAAGTACACTTCTACACTTCTAAGAAATGCATACAGATAAAAGTAGCATTGTTTTATATATATATATATATATATATATATATATATATATATATATATATATATATATATATATCAGTCTTCCTTGACCCAACAAATTTACATATCATCTAAACATTGGGTGTTCTTTTTTTCTGAAAGTCCATTTATTCAAAAATGCACTTTCATGAAAAAACGGATCAGCGAAAAAAGATGGAGGTTGTTCCTGTCGATTGCAGTACAATGGGAATAAGAGACTATTCCCTTTTCCCACTGTAGTGCAATCTCGGAGTTGGACTATATTAGTAGCTGGGGTGTGGGGTGTGCAGGGCAACTTGCCCCCCAAGTAAATGTGTTTATTATTGGATTTTTGTGTGTTTTTTGTGGGTTTCATTGGATTGTTTTGCACAAAAGTGCAGCTTCAAACAACTGCACTTTCAGAAAAATGGGAATACGAAAGTACGGTTTGCAGAAATGTACTTTTGTTCAATCAATGTAGACCCATATATATGTGTATATATATATATATATATATATATATAAACAAACGCACCCTGGAGCTGAAGAAAGGACAAGAATAGCCAATAGTCTTTAACGAAAGTCAAATGGGTACCAAGGCACCAAGCACAGAGCTGTGATGATAATAAAGCTCTAAAACAAGTAAGTCAGCACTAACACGAAATGTGCTATGGCCACAAAGAGCTCTTCCACTCACCAAGTCGCCTCAATGTTGTCACGCCGACTTCCTCGAACTGGCTTACAGGCGTACCAGGATATTTTCGTTCGATAAGATCCTGGTACGCCTGTAAGCCAGTTCGAGGAAGTCGGCGTGACAACATTGAGGCGACTTGGTGAGTGGAAGAGCTCTTCAGTAATAGCACTCTCGTGTTAGTGCTGACTTACTTGTTTTAGAGCTTTATTATCATCACAGCTCTGTGCTTGGTGCCTTGGTACCCATTTGACTTTCGTTAAAGACTATTGGCTATTCTTGTCCTTTCTTCAGCTCCAGGGTGCGTTTGTTTGTGTAATTTTGGTTTACGACAGGGAGGTTTCTACAATATATATATATATATATATATATATATATATATATATATATATATATATATATATATATATATATATATATATATATATATATATATATATATATATCTATACATACTAAGAAATGAACTTCGTGACAATAAAAGCATTCAAAAAAATAGTAAATCACACCAACAACTCTTGTAGAACTTTAGCCCTTTCGTCTTATTTATTATCAAGACTTCTTCAGAAAGACATGTTTCATAAGTATGAGCAACCATTTTCACTTCCTTTATATACATTAGTTCTAGCAGGCCATTTAAATTAACAACAGTTCCTTTCCAATAGTAAAGTGTGAACAAGCAGGGTGCTGTGTGCATTTTCATTAACATTACAATCGCAGTTACATAAGGTAAATTAGTCAGACAATAATAGCCTTGTGGTGCCGTGTGCAAAAAGGGATCGTGTGCAAAAAGGGATCGTGTGCAAAAAGGGACTGTGTGCAAAAAGAGATTGTGTGCAAAAAAAAAAAAAAAAAAAATTTATGGGGGAACCAGGAAGGATGACAGTCATGCTGTGATGATTCTAATATAAACACGTAACTTAGGAGCCTTTGCCTCAAAAGGTAAGTAAAGAAGGGAACGGAGGAAGGTGGAGGAGTCAGGTAGATAGTCCTACTATGCTTTGGTATCGGTGTGTGTGTAGAGAAATGTGTGGGTATGCCACCTGATGGGAGAGTGGGAGGAATGCGGTGTGGACTTGAGGGGGGGCTGGTAGGGGGCTGCCCATAACAAGGAGCATATGAATGACAGAGTGTCCCAGAAGACTGTCAGTGCGGATGTTACCAGCTGTGGGCTGGTTTGGATGGTATCACCCCTTGATTGGCTTTGTGAAATAGTGAGACCGGGGGGTATAGTTGGTGCAGTCAGCGGGGGCTAACCTGGTGATTGGGAGCATGTGTGTAGGGGGTATGGGGGAGTCAAAAGTCAGAGAGAGAGAGAGGAAACACATTATATTCACTTGCACAGTTGTAAATCCATAAACACATTAAATCTACTTGCACAATTCTTCAAACCCTCTTGCACAGTTCTTCAAACCCTATCACATTTCAATCTCTATACCATTTAAGTGCACATTTAATGTTCAGTGTCTCGTTGAGACCTGGATAGACATCAGCTCTCAGTTCTATCTGCCATTTTAATTCCCAGACTTGCAAGAATGTGTCCATGTCCCCTACAAATTCTGTTATTTTTTCCAGCACTGTGAATTTGAATCCTATGAAGTTTGGGCAAATAGCACTGTGTTTAGCACTGTGTTTAGCCAAGGCATTCAAACTGTCCTGTTTGTGTATTGTTGCAGTGTGTTCTTTAATATAGTGTTCGCAGAAAGCACAGTAGGCTACATTTGAAGAATTGTGCAAGTAAATTTAATGTGTTTATGGATTTACAACTGTACAAGTGAATATAATGTGTTTCCTCTCTCTCTCTCTGACTTTTGACTCCCCCATACCCCCTACACACATGCTCCCAATCACCAGGCTAGCCCCTGCTGACTGCACCAACTATACCCCCTGGTCTTACTATTTCATGAAGCCATTCAAGGGGTGATACCATCCAAACCAGCCCACAGCTGGTACCATCTGCACTGACAGTCTTCTGGGACACTCTGTCATTCATATGCTCCTTGTCATGGGCAACCCCCTACCAGCCCCCTCTCAAGTCCACACCGCATTCCTCCCACTCCCCCATCAGGTGGCATACCCACAAATTTCTCTACACACACACCAATACCAAAGCATAGTAGGACTATCTACCTGACTCCTCCACCTTCCTCCGTTCCCTTCTTTACTTAGCTTTGGAGGCAAAGACTCCTAAGTTACGTGTTTATATTAGAATCATCACAGCATCACTGTCATCCTTTCTGGTTTCCCCATAATTTTTTTTTTTTTACACAATCTCTTTTTGCACACAGTCCCTTTTTGCACATGATTCCTTTTTGCACACGATCCCTTTTAGTATGCACACGGCACCACAATAGTTAACTGTCTGATTAATTTACCTTATGTAACTGCAATTGTAATGTTAATGAAAGTGCACACAGCACCCTGCTTGTTCACACTTTACTATTGGAAAGGAACTGTTGTTAATTTAAATGGCCTGTTAGAACTAATGTATATAAAGGAAGTGAAAATGGTTGCTCATACTTATGAAACATGTCTTTCTGAAGAAGTCTTGATAATAAATAAGACAAAAGCGCTAAAGTTCTACAAGAGTTGTTGGTGTGATTTACTATTTTTTTGAATGCTTTTATTGTCACAAAGTTCATTTCTTAGTTAAAATTTCTTCTCTTCGTTCAATTTTTTTTGAGTGTGGTTAATTTTATATATATATATATATATATATATATATATATATATATATATATATATATATATATATATATATATATGATTTTTCTTAGTGGCATTTCAGCCTATCCAGTATATAGTAGTCAGTGGTCTTCTGTACAAATAAATCCAAAAGTAATATCTTCTTCTGTCTTGTACACATAAACAAGTCTACTCAGCTTCAGGTTACCTAGCTACACTGCTCCCTTTTTATATTGTAGATTCAGGACTGTGAGCATGGTGAAGATGCAAATGAGGTGTTAACTCATTAGAATTGCTGAATAACAATACTTGCCTCCTTGTATCATATGTAAACACACTCCCTCCCTCAGTGTTTGTCAGTAATGGAGTGCAACTGTGAATGATTACTTGTAGGGAGAAGGAAAACACAACAGCAATTCAGACTCCTCTTCCTCCAGTGGGTGTCTCATCCAGTTTAGACTTACAAAGTGAAGAACTAATTGCACTAAGGTTTTAAATATGTTTTATATGTAAATAAGCAGCATACATTTCACAGTTTCTGTTCAGAAATATCCCTTCTCCCCCTCATTTTTTAACAATTGTATATTATTGCCATTTAAAATCTTCACACATTTTAAGGACAATGATACAGAATGTCTTACAGAATGCATGTTTCATATTACTGGTCAGATAAGACAAGAATGAGCAACAAACACAGAAAGATAAGACGGGGCTGAATTTATGCAAGCAATAGTCAGAAATTGTTGTATGATCACTTAGTGCACTACATCTGAAATTAATACATGTACAAACATCTGTCATATGATTTGTTAATACTGTGGATGATGTTGCAGTTGCTTGTAAGCAGAATGATTTTCATTCTCTGCTGCAACACTGATTTTGTGACAAGTCACCCTTACTGTGTTTTGAAGGTTCATTGGAATGTGAGTTCTAGTCCAGACCTGTGTGAAAATATTTTATGTACACCAACATAAATTTGTGTAATGTTTGTTTAATAGATTTCTTTTCTTTATTTCTCATAATTTCCCTTTTAATTTTTTTAATGCCAGTGTTTTTGTGATATGTGGCTTAGCACAAACAGAAGAAAT